>NW_027502322.1:0-52233 GCF_021521415.1 Bidens hawaiensis | reverse complement strand
AACAAGCATTTTAGTACATGATATAATACATAGTTAAATCCGCTTGGGCTGCTTCCAGAGAGACCCTTGGCTCAAAAAACACACACAAATAGATATACAAAACATGAGGTGTGTGGTGAAAGGCTGCATGGAAAAAATAGACAAATATAAACATCAAAAACAACCAGTAACATAGATACAAGAAGATAATAAGATGATATAATGCATACCAGCAACCAAACCCGGTAAATCCCACAAATAGCAAAGCTACCAGTACGGGTCTGGCTTGGGCTGCTTTCAAAGAGACCCTCGGCTCAAAAAACACACAACAGATAGATATACAAAACATGAGGGGTGTGTGTATGTGTTTATACATGCAGCTGCCAATAATACCATATGTGGTGATTGGTGTAAGACTGCATGGTAAAAAAGACAAAGAATAACATGATATAATAATACAAACATTATTATTATTTTATATTAATACTCAAACAAACATAAACGAAGATAAATGAACGTCACTTTCGTCACGTTCGTTCGTTTATTAAACAAAGAACGTAAACCAACTTCCCACCGAAACCCTAAAACAATAATAATAACCTTGGAATTTTGCATGGCATGTGGAAGAAGGGTGGTGATGGGCCTGATGGCGTCCTCCCAAGTTGAACCCATTAACCCACCGGCAAATGCACCGTAGGCGGCGTAGCTGACTGTAACAATGGCGGTCTCAACCGGTAAAGATTGCTTAGCCAGCCAACCTTTAACCCCATTATCAAACTCTTTATACTTGGTATTCATGGGTTGTTCTTCATGAAATCTTTTGCGATTATTGTTAGTTGTTCTTGCTTTCCTTTTCCTGTCACCATTGTTAGGGGTTTTGGTTATTAATATTATTATTGAAGTTTAGTTTTTGTGTAGATAAATAAAGCTAACACGTTTTATGTTAAAATGGAAAAGTGTTGGGCTAGGGGTGTGAACGAGTCGAGCTTAATCGAGCGGATCGTGAGCCTAAACGAGTCTGTTATTTGTATAATTTTAAAATATATATTTAATAGTTATATATATATATTATATATATATATATAATGTTATGAAAAAATAAATAAAACTAACTAAATAATATATATTATTCTAAACATAAAATTATAATAGAAAAATATATAAAAATAATTATAATTATAATTATATAAAAATAATTGATTCATAGTAAACGAGTCGAGCCCAAACCAAGCTCGAGCTTTTTAATCTACTCATGTGCCGAGCTCAAGCTTTGAAAATAGAGCTCGGAATGAGCTGAGCTCGAGCTCTATGCAAGTTAAACGAGCCGAGCTGGAGCCTGGTCGAGCTTGGGCTCGGCTCGGCTCGTTTGCACCCCTAGGCTAGCCCAGGTGATTACTGTAATGACGTAATGATGATAAAAACTAGGTCTTTTTTTGTTGATTTATCATGTTTGCGTTACGCTATAGAGTTTCAACTTTTGTGGTGGGGTAACTGTTGTCAAGTGACATCATGAGAGAAGGTTCCTCTGAGGACGCAAAGAGGACCCGGAGACCAGGGGATTATGCCCTTCATGAGATATTCTCTGGGGGCTCCAAACTGGGATCAACTGTAACAACCCTAAAAATAGGGCTAGATTTTTTTTTAAAAGAAAACTAATCATGAGATATCGAGTGCAATGTTGGTGGAATAGTCGAAGTGACTCGAACTCGATGGGCTTGGCAGGAACCGTCGAGATAATAAATAATGGGTGCGACTCGATGATTATTTAGAACCCAATAGAGATAGGGATGAAGCAAATAATAAAACCAAATTTAAAAACATGGGCTCCGCCCCAAATTAATAAAATGAAACCGAGGCTCGTAACCCGAACTGATAACTACAAAATTATATGAGTTAATTCGGACATATTAAATTTTACGGGGCATCCAAAACAGAAAGGAGAACCGATAAACACGATTTGTGACAAACCGGTTATTATTTAATTTGTGAGAAAGAATTAATAGAAGTTAATAAAAATGACATAGATATTATCAAAAATTTCCAAAATCAAATCCAAATCCCTCAATCAGTTTTCATGCATTTCTTCTTCACCTCACTAACTTGACTCTCTCTTATTAATCCCTTTCATTTCCAATCATAATGCATAATTTCAATCTCTGCTCCCCTCTTGAAGAAATGATTTCTGTCTCAATAAACAATCTGCCTTCATGAATCGGGTAAGGTTATGTTCATACAATCAATCTCGTATTCTATATTCCCTGATCGGTCATAAAGTCTAAGCAATAAACTCTACATTCCGCAGGAGCCAACTGTTGTTAGAACCCATGCTCGCTTCCAGCAAGAGGACTCGAGGAGGTACCCAAAAACTCCCTCCGTTTCGTTCGTTTTGTTTTAATTCTAGAAACACAGGTGTTGTTCTTTTAGTGACCAACCCGATACATGAAAAGCCACATTCATGCACAGGTCATAAACCCAATCCAGAACCTTAACTTATTACCAGCTACAACTACAACTGAATATTTACAAGTTTAAAATTCTAACCGAAAACAAACGGGATACAAACTAAACCATTTAACTTGTTAAACTAACCAGAACTCGTGGAGATTATAACTGTTTTTGGAACATTAAACACCACACTGTGTGCCGCCCGAATACCGTGGCAAAATTTATGACCATTCTGTAACTCGTTTACATGTAAACTAGTTTGAAAATAAACCTGATATGCGACCATATTAACATCTGGATATTTAACATGATATACTGAAGTTAAAACATGTCTATTTAGGTCTCCAAACTTAGCAAAGACCAGCCCCAAAAGTTAATATTAAGCCGAGTAACAAAAACCATGCGAACCGACATTTTGGTGACCAGTGATAAGAAATAAGCCATGCAACCAAAGTAATAATATGAAATCTTTTTACAGCATTAAAAATAATATATTGGTGGTACATAATCTGACCCGGAACCATTTTACACGAGTCTTCTCTTTAAAACCGAACGGGCCGAAACCGGACCCCTACTTGTAACAGCAGCCCTCAATCAACTTTTTAAAACCCCATTAATTGTTAAATCAACTTATTTTTATGTACTATAACAGGTCCGAACATGTTTGAAATCCAGAATCGAGTTTTGTCAAAAATTGAACATAAAGGTGCTAACGGCCTAAACCGACCGAAGCCATTGTTTGGGTTCCGAGCACCCAAGTATCAATATAAAACTTTTAATAAGTCATTACTATGTACTATAACATGTCCAAAGCTGTTTTGTGATGAAAAACCAGATTTAAATCAATAAACGTGGCTGAGGGCATTTTTGGAACAAAAGAGAAACCGGTTACTTCTTATAAACTGAAAATGCAAGAATACACTTTTAGAACAGAAAAGTTTGAGTTAAAATGGCCATAAATTTGTTACAAAATGTTAAGGATAGGTGCATTTAGAAAAGGGGCCCGTTTACAAGCCTAAACTCGTTATTTCGTTAAAACCGATGAACGGGCCGCCTGTTAAAGACTAAAATGCTTCAAAATAAATATGAATGTTTTTCCAGAAATTATATAAAAAAAATAATACTTTATTATTGTGTTGTAAACCATTTCAATATATACAACACCACTTTCGTAAAGATTTAGAGTTTATACGCGAATTACGGTCGAACCGACATAAACCGAACGATCTTTTTGAAAAGTAAAGAAATATGAATTTTCTGATTTTCAACAGAAAGTATAAGCTAATAAAACCATAATTTGAGTTTTTACTTATTTTATGAAAACTAGTTAAGTCTTTACCCCGATTTTTGCCGAAACGAACGTTAAAGGAAAGCATGGGGACTAACATTATACAACACCAACTTACTGAAATAATAGACCTGGAAATTAATTGTATTTATAATATGTATACCTCTGGAAAGTTTGAAGTTTAAATTACATGGGCATTCGATTATATTACTATCGTTTTGAGACATATCATTAAAACCGACAACACTAGTGATACCGGTATTGTTAACTTTTGTAATCCCGTGATCTGATGTTTGAATCAAAAATCATTATGCTACTAATATAAATAAGTTATATTTATTCTCTGGTCATACGTTAACCCGAAACCCAACCGAAGGCCCGTACTTTCCAAAGCAGAAACTTTATCGAAACTTGACCAAGTGAATTGAGGTAACTAAAACTCTCATACATATACCTAAACACATAATGCCAATATTATAAAACTATTTAAGTGTAAACTACTCCTAAAATGAAACTTCATTAACAGGAAACCAAACACTTTAGATAACACAAAGAATCAACTAGCACACAATACCCTTAACGAATTTACATTGTTGTCCAATAACTTATTGTTGATGAATATATATTCTAGGCGTACTTGGTGGTTCCTAGCGTAGTTGCAAGCTCATAGATCTCCTTTCATATACAAATTGCATACGGACCAAGGTGAGTTTCGTGCTGCCCTTTTTACTTAAACTTTTTGGGCCGGATACATGCTGGTTTTACTTATGGTGTGATATTTATCAAGAGGTGTTTTACTGCTAAATTTTGTCCCAACTTTTACACAATCATTAGCCCGAGGGAATGGGCCGGAGGCTTGTATGGGTAGTACTATTTGGGAGACCCCCACACACAGTGACCCTATGTTGGGTAAACCACACTGAGATCTGCGGATCGTTGCGGCATATAACCTACGTGTTTGACTATTGCTTTTAGCAGGGTGATAGTCCGGGACGGTTTAACTTCTAGTATGAGTTGGGGATGCTTATGCTAGTTGAAGGTTTGATTGTGGACTTAATTGATGTGCACCATGCTTTATACTTACATACACGCAAACTTGCACGCTTTTATAATTTAACTCTTTAATGTGTATGTGAGCTAAACTCACGAACTCACCAACTTTTTAGTTGACGCTTTTTAGCATGTATTCAGGTACTATGGGGATTAGCAATTTGGATTAGCTTTGTAATGAGAATGCTTAAGGATAGAGGCGTATGCCAAACATGAACTATGAAGATTAGTAGAACCAACCTCGGGATTGTAGCAGTATCAAAGAAGAGATAGTTGTGTAGTTACACCTTGTCATATATCTTAGTGCAAACATTGTAACTAATTTTTATCAATAATATTCCGCTGCTTACACTTGGTACCAATTTGTCTTTGAAACTCCCAGGCCCCCTATTGGCAGGGTGTGACATCAACCACAAGCTAACCTGTGACCACCCAGCCATACCGTAGATGTTCTTCGTTCTAAAACATGTGGAAATGAAAAAGTGATCAATGACAATTAATATACTCAATAGTTCTATTTTTGAATATATATTTTTTTGGAGATGTTAGATGTCTCATTTGAGATTTTTTATTTCAGGTTGTTAATGGTTCGTCACTTGAGCTTTGGCCAATGGTAAGAGGTGAATCCTCTTGGGTGGATATCCAAGTTCGAACCTGGTTGGTGACAAATTGGTGTAGAATTGTAAATGATGGGGAAAAAAACTTGGTTGTTAAAAAAAAAAGATTGTCAATGGTTCGGTTTGATACGACAAAAGTTTTGGTATCTAAAGTTATATAATTAACATCATCTTAAAATGAATAATACCATCATTATATCGAACACCCTTACAAAGTGAAACTAAAAGAGATATCATATGTATTAATAAAATATTTATAATATTTGGATAATAATAAAGCACCAAGTCATTACTCAAAAATAAGTTTGCTACTACCAAACCATAAGTAGGTTCCTACATTTGAATCACTCTCTAAGCTCTCCGTCATTTCTTCACCTTGTTCCTGCATAATCGAAACTAAACGCGTTTAAAACTAATTTAAGTGATAAATATTAGCTTCAGAGGCAAGATTCTTACTTTTGAACATGATCAATGATCAAAAGTCGTGGTCCGGGTGGGATTCTTACATCTTACAGAACACTGATTCATATATTACAAGACAATATATAAAAGTTAGAATAACAAGACTTTTGATATGGCAAAATGGGTGGGCCAGACAGGTTGGGTAACGGGTTTGAATCAAAACATTACTTTTTTAGTATTGGTTGGGTTGGGTTGGCCCCAAGACATTTTTTTATTCATAGTTTTGAAGTTCCAAAATAAACCATATAGTCAACTATGATTAAAATAATTACTTGAATAATAATATGTTTTTCTTATAGAATAATTTAGAGAGTTTTAAGCATAAAAAAATGACCCATTTCCTTTTATACGGTGTTTCACCTATTTGCCCGGTTGGAAACATACGCAAATCGAGCCATTCATAAGTAAATGAGCCGAAGTTATAACATTCATTATTTGAAAGCTAAAAAACTGCTTAGATCAATGCAATTCGGGCAACTTTTGACCCGTTTCCTTTACACTATCATTAAAACTTTATACCTGTTTAGCCCGTTAAGAGAGAGAAAAATAAAACTCGAAATGTTAACACTCTTTTTTACGATTTAAAAAACTTTGTAAGCAGAGGCAAAGTAGGGTCGGTTAACAAGCCTTTCTTGAAGTTTTTCTCGTACTTTTGAAGACCGAGTCTAGACAACATGGATTTAATTTCACGGTATAACACATCTTCAGCTGGCGGCTTTAAGAACTTATCCCCCAACTGCACAATGGGTTAAAGGTTATTATACTTAAGCTTATTATTTTATGGAACTGATATCGCGACTTTATTTCATAATAATCATAAAAAACTAATAGTCACCTTGTAGAGTCCACCAATAGACAGGGCTAAGACAACGCCCGATATAAAGGCAATAGGACCATCCAGGCCATTAACCAAAGCAAGTGTCACTCCTGAACCGAAAGCTGCAACCATACTGCAATCATACATTAATATTTATTAACATAAAGAAAAAGCCATCATAACTGCAATCATACATTAATATTGAACTTAATGAACATTTACTTTGTCTGGATATCTTCCTTGCCTGTTAATCTTTTCATGACATACTGTAAACCCGCGTTTACACCCATCACAGCTGCGAGCTTACGGGCATGGATCAAGGGCCCGCCTTCAAAAGCCTGTAATACAATTATGCTTATTAAAGTTTTGTCTTAAAATATATCAAAATAACAGAAAAAAATAATTAACAAATAGTAAACAATCCACAAACATGTTCGTGTTTTCGTTATAAATCTAAACAAACAGTTCACGAACATGATTGAGCAAACATAAATGAACACAAGCAAACACAAATAAACACAAACAAACAAATATAAAACAACATTAAGTACATGATAATACATACCAACAACTAAATCCCACAAATAGTAAAACTATTGGTAGGGCCTGGTATAGAGAGGCTGCTTCAAGAGAGACCCTCGGCTCAAAAAACACGCAACATATAGATATACAAAACATGAGGTGTGTGTGGCGTATATGTGTGTATATAGGCCGCTACCAATAAAAATACCATATGCGGTGATTGGTGAAAGACTGCATGGTAAAAATAAACAGATATAACATAAGACGTGTCTTGACAACCACGCTGCCTGAAACTATGGAGTTACTTAGCTGAGGTCAACGGGCCATACATAGTAATGTTATCACTACAAGATCAGCCGATATAGTTTTCAAAAGATTGAGTTTTACAATTCACAATGGGACAGCGGTGTTGCGTGTTGCCGGTTTGCCTTTTGTTTCGATGTAATCACTACTTTAGATTGAGAATCATATAACATAAAAAACAACATGTGACATAGATACAAGGTGATAGTAACATGCTATAATAATACATATAAAATACAAATAATATTATTATTTTATATTAATGCTCAAGCGTTAATGAACGTTAACAAACATAAATGAACGTCAAATAGATAACATAAACCAACTTTCCATCGAAACCCTAAACCAGCAATAAACAAATAATAATGGACTATTGGTTTTTATTGGTCCCAAGTATTTCATTTTTGCCGGCGCTGGTCCCAACTATCACTTTAACTGCCAACTGTCCCAACTTTCACACATGTGTCTGCCACCAGTCCACGACTAACCGAGTACTAACTCCGTTATGTTTTAGATGACGTGTCCATCCTACGTGTTAAAAAACCTTGACGTGGCTGCCTGCGTGTATATTAATAACAAAAAACCCTTCTCCTCTTTGAATATATAATAATATCAGCAGATGACAATTTAATACATATCCCCAAATCGATATCTCCAATCGATCGAGAACCCAATCGATCAAGAACAACCCCAAATTAAAACCCTAATTCAATCATTGAATCGATTTCACTCCTAAGCCCTAATCCTAATCACACTCTACTCGCAATGAGTTCATCATCGTCTTGTACATCTGCTAGTAAGAGAAACCCTAAAATTGTTAAAATTGATTTACAGGGCAATGTCTACTGCCACCACGATTTAATTGCAGTTTCTAGGATTGCTGGTCATAGAAGTTCTCGAAATGGGGATGAATTCTACGGCTGCCGTTTATGGCCTGTAAGTACATTGTCTAGTTTACTGTTTTCAAGTTAAATTTATTACATGAATTCCTTCTTCTGGCTAGAATCAAGACTGCAAAATGTTCATGTGGAGAAAAGATTTTGATGTCTTCTTAAAGGAATACAGTTCAAAAAGAGATCAAGAGATAAAAGAGATGCAAATAGAAAATTTAAAGCTAAAGAACATGGTGTTGGAAGAAGAGAACAAGAATTTGAAGCTTCAACTCTCATTGAAAAGGTCCAATTGGAAGAGTAATGTTGTTTTAGGTTTAGCAATTGTTGTCATAGCACTATGGTGGAATGTAAGATGTTTTCTTGGGACCCCTTGGCTATCAATTTCATGTAATTTGTATTAATGTTAATGGATGTTGTTGTTCTCCATATATAGACTTGATTTGTAATGGATTTTGTTGCTATCAAGTACATATAATCTGTAACAATGTGTTGGTAACCAAAATCAAGAAAATGTAACACTTTATGCAACCAAATCAAGAACTGATTGTTAGCATGTTATGTAACATTACTGCACAAAATGGTCAAAATTAACTTCATAATATGACCAAAATGACCTGGTTTGTGTGTTTTGTGAGCACATAAAACCCACCATGAGTGCTCATGTCTGCATAACAGATTGTGCATAAAGTCAACTGCATGACCAAAATTGCATATCAGACTATAATATGACCAAAATAAAAATATGACCAATACCACAATATGACCAAACTGACCAAAATGACCAAAATATGACCAATACCACAATATGACCAAACTGACCAAAATGACCACAATATGACCAAAATGACCAAAATGCCCAAAATAACAATATCACAATATGACCACAATATGACCAAAATGACCAAAATGCCCATAACAGATTGTGCATAATAACAAGTCTGCAACATTAACATTAACATTAACCAGTCTGCAACATTACTTAAACATAAGTTTTTGACATAGCTAACCATTAAAATACTTAAACATTCCAAAATACATTACTTAAACATTAAGAAGTCTGCAACATAATCCTTGTCATATATTAACCATAAACCATCAAGTAGCTTTCCCCTTGCCTTTGGCCTTTGTGTTTCCCCGTGGCCTTTTAGAACTTGTTGATTGTTGTGTTGGTTGACTTGACTCGTTTGTCATCCTCCGTGGCCTCTTAGAACCTGTTGACTGCTGTGTTGGTTGACTTTCTAGTGTGGCTTGAGTTGACCTTGTTGACCTTCCCCTTGCAACAGTTTCTGATGTGGCTTGATTCTTAGATGTCTTAGGCTTTGTACAAGTTCTAATGTTATGACCACTTTCTTTGCAGTTGCTGCAACTCATTTCTCCTCCATGTTTTGTCAATTTACATGGGTTCTTAGGATCTTCATGGGGATCTTTCTTTCTTTTTGTCTTTGGTCTTCCAGGTTGACTTTTGATGGGAGGAGGGTCCAAAGGATAATCAACTTTTGGCCAATACCTTTCACTAGGCAAGGGTGGAATAGTGTATGATATGATCTTAAATATGTATCCTTAAGATAACAATCACTAACAAACTGTTCAACATTTCTTCCAAGAAACCCAGCAACTGAACACACATGCTTACATGGTATACCTGTAAATACAATATTTGTTATTCACCTTTGGAAGACCTGTCATAAATAACTTAATTATTGAATTATTGAACGATAGTTAACATACCTATTAAGTCCCACTTTCTACATGAACATGTCCTGTTATTCAAGTCCACAGCAAGATCATCAGCAAAATCTTTAACTTGGAACACATTATATGCTAATGGGAACACTGTACATTTATGGGCCCACTTTTTTGCTCTATCAAGTTTTTTTTGTATCCTTGGGCACACAACCACATCTTCAGCTAACATTTCAGAATGCTTAGTAATTATCCTAGTCATTGTTGTGAGCCTAATTGATTCTAACATGTCTATAATATGCATAGCTCTTGCCTCAACTATGGTTCCATTAAAAGTCTCAGCCATGTTACTCACTATGACATCACAACATGTATTACCCTTAAGAAAGCACCTTACAAAGCAATTAGGATTATGTTTCATGAAATCATCCACTGCATCATTTGATATTGCTCTCATCTCCTTGATAGCATCATTAAAGTCAGGCTCATTATAAGCCCTACATGTCTGCCAATAATATGTCTTTAACTCTTTACCCTTAAACTTCTTTTTCCAATTTGCAAAGATGTGCCTTGCACAGTTTCTATGCTCTGCATTTTTCCAAATCAAATACACAGCATTCACTAATCCCTGTCATATAAATATAGAGAAACTTTAGACATCTAGAACTTACAACTTATAACTTAGATATTAACAAAGTAAGGTCATACCTTTTGTTAGTCAGAGATAAGTGTCCAGTCCTTTCCACCATCTTGGACATCTAGGCATTTTCTTAGTTCTTCCATGAACCATTCCCAACTATCATTAGACTCACCTTCAACAACAGCCCATGCCACAGGGTACATTTGATCATTAGCATCTCTCCCAATTGCAGCCAACAACATACCACCTAAAAAGGTCTTCAAAAAACAACCATCCAAACACAAAATCTTCCTACAACCTTCCAAAAACCCCCTCTTCACCCCATCAAAACACACAAATAATCTAAAAAATGTCTCCAAGTTTGAACCTGGGTCCTGGGTATTAAACCCTGGTGGAGCAGTTACCAAATTAAAGGTTGAAGTTGGATTTATTTGTTTCAAAGCTGCCAAGTAGGACCCAATTTTACTGTAGTGCTCCCTCATTGACCCGTGAAGCATCTTAAATGCACAATGCTTGGCATTGTAAGCCAACCATTTACGTATAAGAACCTTATATTTCTCTTTAACTGCATCCTGGATCTCTTTACCTTTCCATAGAGGTTTAGCTTTGAATAAAGGCAATAAGTCTTTAGCTATAAACTTAGCAGTCAATTGTCTATTCTTTACCATGTTTCTCTGACAGTTGTGCTTACTATTAACAGTCTTAACCATATAGCAACTCTTGCCCTTGTGAAATGAACAATATAGACTAAATGGACACCCTTCCACACATTTGACACCTACATGTCCCCCTCTACTCTTGTTACTTGTAGCAATGTAAACATTTCTACCATTTGTGACAGCATAATTTGAAACTGCTTCTTTGAAAGCTTCCCTAGTGGGGAACTTTATCCCAACAACCCATTTAAACTTAGACCAATTAGTTTCTTCACTTACAACTGGAACATTTTTTTTTGTTTCTTCCCTCTTATGTCATCATCTTCACTCTCTCCAGATGTGTCACTATAAGCATCAGAATCTTCAGCACTACTAGATGCTTCTTTAATTGCATCAGCGGATTGTTTTAGACACTCTTCAAGTAACTTCTTTTTTGTTTCAAGATCTTTCTCATTCATCTCTTGTAACTTAGCAACTGAACCTATCCACTCATCATCATCTTTCTCAGATCCATCATCATCCAAATCATCAAATTTATAAGACTCATCATCAGAATCATCATCTTCTGAACTTTCTAAATCTGACCTACCACTCTCTATTTCATCTTTATTTGTGTCAATTGGTGGTGGTTTAAGTGTGGTGTCTTTAACCTTAACTGGAGATCCAAGTGATAAACTAGTAACCTTAGCTGGTGATTTAAGTGTTGAAGTTGGTGGAACTTGTTTTCTAGCTGTGAGCTTGGAGTACCTCTTAACCTTTGAACTAGGGCTCAAGCAAACTTCTGGTTGGCTAATGGGCTGGGCTTCATATATATTTTGTTGGGCTGGAGACTTAATGGGCTGGTCATCAGAGATAATGTGCTGGGCAGGAGAATTAATTGGCTGGGCTTGAGGGTGACTAGTATCGGTTGTGGTTTTCCTTAACTTATTAGTTTGAACATATAAAACCAAACCTTGTGCAGACCTGGAACTAGAACTAATCAAAGACAACATCTCAAATACTTCTTTATCACTAACTAATAGCTTTAAACGACCATCACCAGGAATCTTGCAATACAACCAAAGACCATCTTTCGATTTGTATGAACCAAAATCCTTTGCATAATCCAATAACTCAAAGTATGAAAGTTTGTCAACATCTAACATTAATGAAGTTTTTTTTCCACCAACATACCTTAAAATCGGTGGTGCAACTTCAAATGCCCCATTAGTGTGGAAGGAAATACGTACTTGATTATCCATTGTTAAAATTAGGGCTTCTAACCTGTTCGATCGATTGAAGATGATGATTCAAATGCCCCACAACAGATTTTGTAACCTGTTCGATCGATTGGGTTCTTGATCGATTGGGTTCTCGATCGATTGGAGATATCGATTTGGGGATATGTATTAAATTGTCATCTGCTGATATTATTATATATTCAAGGAGGAGAAGGGTTTTTTGTTATTAATATACACGCAGGCAGCCACGTCAAAGTTTTTTAACACGTAGGATGGACACGTCATCTAAAACATAACGGAGTTAGTACTCGGTTAGTCGTGGACTGGTGGCAGACACATGTGTGAAAGTTGGGACCGTTGGCAGTTAAAGTGATAGTTGGGACCAGCGCCGGCAAAAATGAAATACTTGGGACCAATAAAAACCAATAGTCCGCTACCAAGGTAGGGCCTGGTATAGAGAGGCTGCTTCAAGAGAGACCCTCGGCTCAAAAAACACGCAACATATAGATATACAAAACATGAGGTTTGTGTGGCGTATATGTGTGTGTATAGGCCGCTACCAATAAAAATACCATATGCGGTGATTGGTGAAAGACTGCATGGTAAAAATAAACAGATATAACATAAGACGTGTCTTGACAACCACGCTGCCTGAAACTATGGAGTTACTTAGCTGAGGTCAACGGGTCATACATAGTAATGTTATCACTACAAGATCAGCCGATATAGTTTTCAAAAGATTGAGTTTTACAATTCACAATGGGACAGCGGTGTTGCGTTTTGCCGGTTTGCCTTTTGTTTCGATGTAATCACTACTTTAGATTGAGAATCATATAACATAAAAAACAACATGTAACATAGATACAAGGTGATAGTAACATGCTAAATAATACATATAAAATACAAATAATATTATTATTTTATATTAATGCTCAAGCGTTAATGAACGTTAACAAACATAAATGAACGTCAAATAGATAACATAAACCAACTTTCCATCGAAACCCTAAACCAGCAATAAACAAATAATAATAATAATAATAATAATAATAATAACCTTGGAATTTTGCATGGCCTGTAGAAAAACGGTGGTGGTGTCCTCCCAAGCTGAACCCATTAACCCACCGACGAATACACCGTAGGCGGCGTTGCTGACGATAACAATTACTTTTCAATCTCACAATTATTTATAAAAGTGTAACTTATGAACTTCTCATCTCTCAAACACCTTATTACTTTTCAATAATTTTATAAGTTAGTGAAAATAAGCAATTCCAAACACCCCCTATATTCCCCTATATTGTATTTTGGGCTAATTTGAATTACTGCCTCACCTGATAAGAATAATAATAAACCCGAACCTAATAGGAAAACCCGAAACTCAACATAATTGGTTAGGGTTTTATTATTTGTCGAAACTTATTTATGACAATTATTTGAGACATTTTATTTTGATGGTAGACATTGTTTGTAATCGATTAGTTATATTTTGTCAAAAACCGATAGAAACCCACCGTGTTTGGGCCAGGTAAACATGACGGGTATTTGGTCAAACCCAATAAGAGACCCGAAACCCGACGAGTAATTACCCGATTAAAACCTGACTGGTTTGGGATGACCTTTAATAATCGGGTATGGGTTTGAGAATACATAAATCCGACCAAAACCTGACTCATTGTCATCCCTGCACTTTAAGGAGGAAACACAACAATAGGTGAAAAAAACCCTTGGTCAACTTGAGCCCTCTATTTTTATTTTTTTTTTGTCTCAAGTGGTGTTTAACCCAAAACCTCCAGGTAAAAGTGGCAGTCCTAGCTACACGTGACGTCCCAATCAACAATGGAGAGTTTTACAAAATATTTTATAGTGGGAAAACTAATATGTCAATTGTTATAAATTAAATTAAATATAAATAACTTAAATATTTGATTTGTTAGAGCTTGTGAGAAACAAACGTGATTGGTTGAAATATTTGGTGGGTAGCGTTTCCTGCAAAATGCTTGAGGCCAAAACTTGGGAAGGAGAGGGGGGGGTAGTGTTCATACGGTTTTGGAGTTTTGAGGTGAGAAACGTCCATTACATGGTCTAAAACAACATGTATGCACTAGAATAACTAGATTAAGAGAACAAAACTAAAAAAGATGTCAAATATTTACATCATCTTAAAATAATATTTTTAATATTTGGATAATAGTAAAGCACCTTATCATTACTCAAAAATAAGTTTGCTACTACCAAACCATAAGTCTTAAAATCGTAAGGTTCTTACATTTGAATCACTCTCTAAGCTCTCCATCATTTCTTCACCTTGTTCATGCGTAATCGAAACTAAACGCGTTTAAAACTAGTTTAAGTGATGCATACTAGCTTAAGAGGCAAGATTCTTACTTTTGAACATGATCAATGATAAAAAGTCGTGGTCCGGGTGGGATTCTTACATCTTGCAGAACACTGATTCATATATTACAAGACAATAAATAAAAGTTAGAATAACAAGACGTTTGATATGGCAAAATAGGCGGGTCAGACAGGTTGGGTAATGGGTATGGATCAAAACGGCTACCTTTTTAGTATTGGTTGGGTTGGGTTGGCCCAAGACATGTTTTAATTCATTATTTTGAAGTTCCAAATAAAGATATTGTGTCAAGTACTATGATTAAAATAATTACTTAAATAATAATATGTTTTTTTATAGAATAATTTAGAAAGTTTTATGCATAAAAAAATTGCAATTTAGACAACTTTTGACCCATTTCCTTTTATATGGTGTTTCATCTATTTGCGACACATACCCGGAAATCTATTTGCGACACATACCCGGAATTGACCTATTTATAAGTAAATGAGCCGAAGTTATAACATTCATTATTTGAAAACTTAAAAACAAACTATTGTCAACTATGACTAAATAACTGCTTTGACCCGTTTCCTTTTACAAGATCATTAAAACTTTTCACATGTTTAACCTGTTAAGAGATCAAAGATAAAATTCGAAATGGTAACACTCTTTTTTACGATTTAAAAAAACTTGCCTGTCGGTAAGCAGAGGCAAAGTAGGGTCGGTTAACAAGCCTTTCTTGAAGTTTTTCTCGTACTTTTGAAGACCGAGTCTAGACAACATGGATTTAGTTTCACTGTATAACAGATCTTCAGCTGACGGCTTTTTGAACATATCCTCGACCTGCACAACAGGTCAAAAAGTAAATTTACTTTTGATAATATGAAACTGATATCGCGACTTCAAACCATAATAATCATAATAAGCTAATAATTACCTTGTAGAATCCACCATGAAGAAGTGCAAACAAGACGCCCGACATGATTACATTAGGACCGTCCAGGCCATTAACCAAACCAAGCGTCACTCCTGAACCGAAAGCTGCAACCATACTGCAAGCATACTCTAATATTAATTAACATAAAGAAAAAGCCATCATAACTGCAATCATCATACATTAATATTGAACTTAATGAACATTTACTTTGTCTGGATATCATCCTTGCCTGTCAATCTTTTCATTACACACTGTAAACCCGCTTTTACACCAATAATAGCTGCGAAATTACGGGCCTGGATTAAGGGCCCACCTGCCAAAGCCTGTATTACAATAATGGTTTTGAGAAGATCTATCTTTTAAGCTCGTCGGGTCTTAATGAGCCTAGTGTATTTTTAAGTTTTAACTAGTTTGACTTCTATGAATTAGTTTCACACTGCCCATCCGAGCTTATGCTTATTAAGGTTTTGTCTTATAATATATCAAAATAACAGAAAAAAATAATTAATAAATAATAACAATCCACAAATATGTTCGTTTATGTCTTTTCGTTATAAATCTAAACAAGCAGTTCACGAACACAAGCAAACACGAATAAACACAAACAAACAAATATAAAACAAACATTAAGTACATGATAATGCATACCAACAACTAAATCCCACAAACAGTAAAGCTATTGGTAGGGCCTCGTATAGAGAGGCTGGTTCAAGAGAGACCTCCGGCTCAAAAATCACGCAATAGATAGATATACGAAACATGAGGTGTGTGTGTATGTGTGTATATAGGCAGCTACCAATAATAATACCATATGTGGTGATTGGTGAGAGACTGTATGGTAAAAATAGACAGATATAACATGAGAAGACGTGTCTTGACAACCACATTGCCTAAAGCTGAGGAGTTATTTAGCCAAGTTCAACGGGTCATGCAAAGTAATGCTATCACTGCATAATCAGCCAATGTAGTTTTTAAAAGATTGAGTTTTGCAATTCAAAACAGGTTGTTGCCCGCTTGCCTTCTGTTTCGATATAATCACTACTTTAGATTGAGAATCATATTAATAAATATATCAAACATGTAACATAGATACAAGGTGATAATAACATGGTATAATACTACATATAAAATACAAATAATATTATTATTTTATATTAATACTCAAACATTAATGAACATTTACAAACATAAATGAACGTTTACAAACATAAATGAACGTCAAATAGATAACATAAACCAACTTTCCACCGAAACCCTAAACCATTAATAAACAAATAATAATAATAACCTTGGAATTTTGCATGGCCTGTGGAAAAACGGCGGTGATGTTCTCCCAAGCTGAACCCATTAACCCACCGACGTATACACCGTAGGCGGCGTAGCTGACGGTAACAATGGCGGTCTCAACCGGTAAAGATTGCTTAGCCAGCCAACCCTTAACCCCATTATCAAATTCTTTATACTTGGTATTAAAGTGTGTTATTGGGTTGTTCTTCATGAAATCTTTTGCGATTATTATTAGTTGTTCTTGTTTTCGTTTTCCTGTCACCATTGTTAGGGGTTTTGGTTACGGGAAAGAGAAATTATTATTGTACTTTGGTTTGTATGTAGATAAATAAAGATAACACGTTATAAGTTAAAATGGAGAAAGTGTTGGGCTAGGGGTGTAAACGAGCTGAGGTATTCGCAATCTACTCGAGATCAGCTTGTTAAAAACTCGTCCGAGCCCGGGCTCGAGCCTAAAAGTAAGCTCGTTTAATAAGCGAGTGAAGAAGCATGGATCTACTCCCCTTAACGGGTCCTAGATCCGATGAGTCAACATGGTAGGATACGGTTAACTGCTGATACGATACGCCTTGATCTTCTTCTCCGGTTGATCAGATCTGCCATGGAAAAGTGGGGGAGTGGAGGTGACTGCTAAGAGAATGAACTCTTGTTTACAGACACAAAAATATGTGGGAGCCAAGGGTCCAAGAGAAGGTCCTTTCAATGAATGATAAAGGCTCCTTATATAGGGACTCCATGGCCACCATCATGAACCCTAACCTTTATTGGGCCAGGCCCGGTTAGGGGTTACCTCCACAAACCCCTAGCCCAATGGGCCTAGTTAGTAGATAATAATAATGTAATAAACATAATATATTATGTAATAAATAAAAGGTCGTACCGGGTTTGACGTACCCTACACCTACAAGTCCCCCAGTCCAGTGCTTCTCCTGGACGTGCAAGCGGTTTGGTGAAGTGCTGGACTTATAAGGAGTGCTCAGGAGCGAGGAGTAGTGCTTTTTTGACCCAATGCTTTCTATATGGACCTTTTTGCATGTGCGTCTACTTTGCTTCGGGTTGTAAAAGATTTTAAATCATGATGGCGATTTTGGCGCGTGGGCCTTTTTATCATAAGATGATTCGCAGGTCATTAATTCGGCGCGTGACCATAAGGGTTTTTTTTAAGGATTCCCAACCTTTAATTTAGCACTGGCGTTGGCATTAGCCTGTAGCCGTGGCGTTGGCATTAGCCTGTTATTTGGACGTCTTCCACCGTGCTAATGTAGTGGTGATATACCACGATAGTCCTCCAGTTCATTATTTTTTGAGAACCAACACCGTCTGATGAGGAAAGCATTCCATAAGACAAAACGTGTTCCGCGTCTCTTACGCGAGTGATGCTCTCTATAGCTGACTCCAACCTTTTTTATACTTTTAATAACCTTGAGGGGGTAAAATGTCAATTGTTCAAACCCTAACTTGGTTAACAAAATAAATATGTCATAATAGTTGAGGCACTATTATGAAAATTGAGAATTAAATCCACTTTTGTTTCCATACTTCCTCCACCACAGCACGTGTTACATGACCATTTATTATTCAAGTGTACATATGTAGTGTTTTTGTTTATTCTTGATAGAGGTCTTCGTAGAACTGTGGAGAGTAGCATGGCGAGGACGGTGAAATACAGCAGAGTGCTTGGTTCTAGTCGGGAATCGTATGTGATCCGCGGGTGACCATTTGGCACATCTAAGCGCCTGCTTGTATACGTGACCCGCATGGCAATCATGCGGTCGTGGTGGGTGGGTTAGGCTCGTGGGAGTTGAACATGTATCATCCTGTGAATCACGCCGGAACGCGGATGCAGCTGTGGAAGCGGGTGTTGACCTGCCAACGCGCGGTAAGGACCTGCAACTATTGTTGGTAAGTAAATGACCCGCGGATGACACTCATGTGGCGTATCTAAGTGTTTGCTGGGCTCGTATAAGTGACCCGCATGGCACTCATGCGGCCCGTCGGAGTCCACAATCTTTGCATGTAAGGTCGTGATTAACCTGCATGAGCATATGTTCTGCTGAAGCTTGTACGTGAGGAAACTTTGACCCGCAATAGATTGAGTTAACCCGCCAGAACGAGCAAGTGATGCACGGAATGAGTATGGATCCCGCGGATGCGGGCTGGTGCGTTTAATGCACGTATGTGGTATGCGGTGGCAAGTGTTAGTCCGTTGGTCCATTCGCATGACCCGCAATGGTCACTGATGACACCCGGGTAGTGTAAATACACCTCTCTTTATTATTGTTAATCATGCCGGAGCACGTAAGTGACCCGCCAATCCCGCATGTCACAACAGAAGTTGAAACTGATCCTCCTTAACCTGTGGTGGTCCGGGAATTACCTGCGTTGGCTGAAACTGAGCCTGCTGTAACTTTGTCCGGAGCTTTCTCATGATCCGCGAAAGTCGTGGTGTACCCGCAAGGTTTTTCTTGCCAAACTTGAATTGATCCGCGGGGTAGTTTAAACGACCCGCAGGGGCGAAGTTCATATTCTGAAACGCGTGTTACCCGCGGTGATCATGTCGGAGCTTTTACATGGCCTGCGGGAGCCGGACTTGACCCGCTGAAACTTTGCTCGTGGGTGCGGAAGCCGGATTGACCCGCCATCTCTTTGCTCAGAGCGTACACGTGATCCGCAAAAGCCGGATTTGACACGCGGAAGCTTTCTTGTTAGCCGCAGCGGAGTTTGTCCGTTGCCCGCGGGTGTTGGGTTTTGCATGCTGCTCGGAGGAGCTAAATTTTGATCTAATGGGTTTTGCAAGGAGCTAAGTATGTCCGGTGATGTAAATTTTCTCGTGGAAGGTATCTTCACACATCCCATGTGAAGAGGTAGGTCCCAGCAGAGCCCAGTTGGACCCGCAAGACTCACCTTGAAGAGGGACGTCTGCGCGAAGACCAACTGGTTCCGCAGGACCCACCATGCTCAGAGAGATGAAGACCTTACGCGCAGTACGCCAGCTGTTCCCGCAGGAAAAGCCTCCCAATGGTAAAGTACCCCGCCTGTTCCCGCAGCTGCGGATACAAGCTATCAGGGAAGGCTACCCGCACTAATAGTAAGGCTACACGCACAAGGCACTAACTCTCAATAATTCAGTAATGTCACCTGAAGAAGGAATGAGCAAGGCGGGAATACTCCCGCCCAAATGAGCCAGTCCGTACGCTTCTGGAAGATCTTTTGTACTATACCTGCCAAGGTATGGACAAAATAGACAAGATCTGACCAAAGCAGCCCATGAACCAATCACAGGGTGACAGCTCACCGACAATAGTACGAGGAGGAGCATGCTCCAGTACAAAATGTCACTATCAGCCGCTGCCTACCCACCAACCCTCATCGTGGCACGTACATAGCCTGTAGTTGGTGGAAAAGGAATAGTACACAGCCGGCCATGTCACTATCAGCCGCTGCCTACCCACCAACCACCAGCATGGCACGTACGTAGCCCACAGTCGGTGGAAAAGGAATATTATACAGCTGGCCGTACCTGCTTGGAAACCTACCTTCGGCTATAAATACTCCAACACCTTGGAACGGTATCATCATCTTATATCATCTTATATGATCTTATATCATCATATATCATCTGATATTATCTTATCATCTCTAGCTATTTCTCTTAATATACACTTATATTCAGAGCAATCTAGTCTGATTCTCACGCCGGAGGGTGGTCACAAGGAGGAACCCCCCCTTCTCAGTGACGAGCTCACGGTGTCTGTTTTGCAGGTCATCAGAAGAATAACCATCTTTGCCGGACCTAACCCTCGTGGGAAACATCTACTTAACCCTAAGATTATCCTTAATCTGCCGGGGTCACTTAGTGTTTCTTCACCATGGTTTCATAATGTTGTCCCCAATACCCAGACAAAGATGAGTCACATGTCCCCACTAAAAGTTGTACTTGTGCCCCTTGCTTTTTCACCCATTGTATATGATAATATATAGGGAGAAAATCAAATGTTAAGTGTCGAAAATCTAGATCTCTATCTTTTGTATTAGATTAATAACAGGTGCAGATCTAGTTGTGAGTGGCCAAATGCACAGGTGAATAATCTCTTATCTAGATTTTCTGACCACAGAAATAAAGTAGATGTGTTTAGCGCGCATGCGGCCCTCTATGGCGTGAATCGCTGGAACGCGCATGCGGCTGGTCTCGGATATGCTGAAGCACACAAGTGATCCGCTATTATCGTTTAGCGCACATGCGGCCCGCTATGGCGTGAATCGCCGGAACGCGCATGCGGCTCGTCTTGTTGCGGAGCGAAGCGCGCATGTAATTATGCGGGTTTTTTTTATAAGGGTCCCCAACCTTTATGCGGGTTTTTTTATAAGGGTCCTCAACCTTTATGCGAGTTTTTTTGTAAGGGTCTCCAACCTTTATGCGATTTTTTTTTGTAAGGGTCTATAACATTTATGCGAGTTTTTTTTGTAAGGTCTCCAACCTTTATGCGAGTTTTTTTTTTTGTAAGGGTCTCCAACCTTATATTTGGACGTCTTCCATCCAAAGATGACACGTATGTCATAAATTTGGCGCGTGACCATATATTTTGCATTAATATAAGCACTTGAATCTTTGTGCATTTTCTAATGCAAATTCTATTTACTCAAACTTTTTGTTTTTTTTGTTGGATATATCAAAATCAATATAGGCACAAAAGTTTGAGATTTTTGAGAAACTTTTTGGAAAGCCAACACCATTTGAAGAAGAAAGCATTTCATAAGACAACCAATGTTTCGGGTCTATAACACCATTTGAAGATGAAAGCATTTCATTTACTTCTTCCTCGAAATAAATGAGCATGAAAGTTGAAGGGCCTTTTATGAAACTTTGAAATTAATTCATGATATATTTTGAGCTGCTTTCAGTAGCAAGTGTACAACCTTTCAAAGGTCAAAACTTGCTTTTCACCTTATCCAATACACTTAGCCTTTCACTTTCATCTTCTACCTCAAGACATCGGTTTTTGTGTTTTTCTTGACGGAAAAGAACCTCCATCAAAGTTTGAAAATTTGTGAGGCTCGTTTGATGGTGAAGCATGGTGAACTGATGTCCACTAATTATCGGTGTTGACCCGCAGCAGCAAGAATGAAGCTCGCGGCAGCGGGTGTTTGACCTGTTATGATAAGTGTTGGTTGTTGTTCACCGGGGCGTATATGTAGCCATCAGAAGCGGGTGTTGGTCCGCCAACATGCGGTAAGGACCCGCGGTTCCTCGTGTGGACTCATCGAAGCATGCATGCT
The DNA here is from genome assembly GCF_021521415.1 of Bidens hawaiensis. Classification (NCBI taxonomy): domain Eukaryota; kingdom Viridiplantae; phylum Streptophyta; class Magnoliopsida; order Asterales; family Asteraceae; genus Bidens; species Bidens hawaiensis. The sequence goes on along the minus strand of NW_027502322.1, from coordinate 29,819 downwards.
AAAGGAATTATCTTGCTGGAACTTTGAATAAGCCCGTGAAAACCAGATTTCAGTTCACCATTGCTTTGCTTGAAGTATTTTACATGATCCGCGGGGCGGGAGTGACCCGCCGGAACTTGCATGATCCGCAGATGCTTTTCTTGCGACCTGCGGAAGCTGTTCATGTATACCGCGGATGAGTGATATGCGGACTCCGGAGTGTTGACATGCGGATGACTCGCGGGTCGCGGTGCGGACGCCGGAGTGTTGGCATGCGGATGACTCGCGGGTCGCGGTGCGGACGCCGGAGTTAATAACTTGGTTGATGTAGATTGCCTCATAGGGTGATTTTTGTAGTCTGAAAGTGGCAGAACGCATCACCATCTCAGAGTGTGTCTCGTCAAAGAGTACAAAGCATTATCGGGTTGTACAATTCCCTATGCAACTTGTACATCTTCCTTTTGTAATATCTTTAGAGACGTTTCTTTTAGATCTAGAATAGATCTAGAATGACCTCCAAACATGATGGTGGACCCCAATCATGAATTTATTATGATGAAACCTAAGCATGAAGAAAAAGGGAACAGATCCTTTGAAGCATGACTGATAACTCTAGATCTAGAATGACCTTTTTTATATTTATAAATTTTTAAAGCCAAATCATACAAATCTGAAGGTAATTTTTAGATCTATGAAATTTCTGGGTTTCAATCAAATAGATATGGAAACATATTTAGATCTACGAATTTTTTGGACTCCCATAGAACAGATCTGAAAGAAGAAATCATAGATCTGAGATATTGATGAACATATATGAGAACCGAGACGAAAAATAAAGAGTAATTCCTTGCTGTTCTAACAAAAATACGGATGGCGCCAATGAAGAAACATGGATCTACTCCCCTTAACGGGTCCTAGATCCGATGAGTCAACATGGTAGGATACAGTTAACTGCTGATACGATACGCCTTGATCTTCTTCTCTGGTTGATCAGATCTGCAATGGAAAAGTGGGAGAGTGGAAGTGACTGCTAAGAGAATGAACTCTTGTTTACAGACACAAAAATATGTGGGAGCCAAGGGTTCAAGAGAAGGCCCTTTCAATGAATGATAAAGACTCCTTATATAAGGACTCCATGGCCACCATCATGAACCCTAACCTTTATTGGGCCAGGCCCGGTTAGGGGTTACCTCCACAAACCCCCAGCCCAATGGGCCTAATTAGTAGACAATAATAATGTAATAAACATAATATATTATGTAATAAATAAAAGGTCGTACCGGGTTTGACGTACCCTACACCTACAGCGAGCCCAAGCCTCACTTATCGAGCTCGAGCCGGCTCGCGAGCCTAAACGAGCCTATCATTATATAATTTTAATATATATATTTAATAATTATTAATATATATATATATATATATATATATATAATGTTATGAAAATACAAATAAAATTAACTAAATAATATATACTATTCTAAAAATAAAATTATAATAGAAAATAGATAAAAATAATTATAATTATAATTATAATTATGTAAAAATAATTGATTAATAGTAAACAAGCCGAGCTCGAGCTTAAAAATCTACTCATGAGCCGAGCTCGAGCTTTGAAAATAGAGCTCGGAACGAATCGAGCTCGAGCTTGGTTGAGCTTCGGCTCGGCTCGTTTGCCCCCCTAGGCTAGCCCAGTTGATTATGGTAATGATGTAATGATGATAAGAACTAGGTTTTTTTTGTTGGTTTTATCCCGCTTGCGTTACGTCACAGAGTTTCGACTTTTGTGGTTGCGTAACTGTTGTCAAGTGATATCATGAGAGAAGGTTTCTCCAAGGACACAAAGAGGACCCGGAAACCAAGGGTTATGCCTTTCATGAGAAACTATGGGCTCTAAATTCTAGGACTGGCCACAAGTAAACCTACGACCATCTAGTCGTCATACTGTGGATGGTCATCGTTCTGAAAACATGTTAAAATGAAAAGGTGATCAATGACAATTAATATACTCAATAGTTTTATGGTTTGAATGTATTTAGTTTTTGAGATATTAGATATCTCATTTGAGATTTTTTTAGGTTGTTGATGGTTCGGTTTGACACGACCAAAGTTTTGGTGTCGAAAAATTACAAACTAAATTGGTCGGCTTGTGTGGGTTGATCGGGCCATGGTAGACAATTTGGTTTAGGTATTTGAACCATTCTTTTATTATTATTATTATTATTATTGAACCGACTGGTTTTAACGATTTGACGGGTTTATAGTTAGGTTAGAGGGTTCAATCAAATAGTTGGTATTAAAAGTTTTAAGATGAATAAAAGTTATCCATGGATACATAATATATCCATGGCTAAAAGGTTGGTTTATTTTACACGACTAGTTCCAAGTTTCAAACCGTTCAGTCAAAACGTTGAATTGCCAAACCAATTTAAACCAAATCGCATAAATCGATCTAAACATGGTTAGAATGGCCGAATTGCTTTCTTTTGGGTGTGAAGAAACACTAATCGAACCCGGGCAGATTACGGATAATCTGGGGGTTAAATAGATGTTTCCCACGAGGGTTAGTTCCAGCAAAGATGGTTGTTCTGATGACCTGCAAAACAGACACCGTGAGCTCGTCACTGAGAAGGGGGGGGGTACCTCCTTGTGACCACCCTCTGGCGTGAGAATCAGACTAGATTGCTCTTGAATATAAGTGTATATTAAGAGAAATAGCTAGAGAGAAGATATGATATTAAGATATGATACCGTTCCAAGGTGTTGGAGTATTTATAGCCGAAGGTAGGTTTCCAAGCAGGTACAGCCGGCTAAATAGTATTCATGTTCTACCAACTGTGGGCTACGCACGTGCCATGCTGATGGTTGGTGGGTAGGCAGCGGCTGATAGTGACCAGGCCGGCTGTGTACTATTCCTTTTCCACCAACTGCAGGCTATGCACGTGCTACGACAGGTTGGTGAGTAGGCAGCGGCTGATAGTGACATTAAGTAGTAGAGCGTGCTGCTCGTCGTACTGTTGTCAGTGAGCTGTCGTAACTTTGGTCAGATCTTTTGTCCATACCTTGGCAGGTACAGTACAAAAGATCCTCCAGTATCATACGGACTGGCTCATTTGGGCGGGAGTATTCCCGGCTTTGGGCGGGAGTGTTCCCGGCTTGCTCATTCCTTCTTCAGGTGACTACTGAATTATTTGAGAGTTAGTGCCTTGTGCGTGTAGCCTTGCTGTGCGGGTGGCCTTCCCTGATGGCTAGTATCCGTAGCTGCGGGAACAGGCGGAGTACGTCGACCATTGGGAGGCGTTTCCTGCGAGAGCAGCTTGCGTACTGCGCGTAAGGACGTCGCGTCTCTGAGCATGGTGGGTCCTGCGGATCCAGTTGGTTTTTGCGCTCAGACGTCCCTCTAAGGTGAGTCTTGCGGGTCCAACCGCGCAGACGTCCCTCTGAGGTGAGTCTTGCGGGTCCGACTGCGCAGACGTCTCTGTTTGAGGTGAGTCTTGCGGGTCCAACTGGGCTCTGCTGGGACCTACCTCTTCAAGTCCCCCCAGTCCAATGTTCTTCTCATGAATTTTTAATAAGTGAGGTGAACTTTTGGACTTAAGCAAGGGGTTTTGAAAAGGGTTTAGTTTTAAGGTTTTCCATGGGGATTCTTCCCGCGGAAGTCCTAATGTCACGTGCAGAAATTCCCGACTTTTCTGCTTGATCTTTGGGTATGATGCGGGTAGGTCTGTAACCTCCTCGCAAGTCAGGAGCGTTGAGTTCCACTTGTGTAGATTCTCCATGAGGTTTTGGTAGTTTTAAACATAGTGATCAATTATGTTAAACAACCAATTCCATCTCGGAGCTTCAAACAATCTAGTTCTCAACGTTCCCGCTATGCGGGGATGTTATTTCGGTTTCCGCAAGCATGGCCCAGAAGATCCTTCTTGGTTTCAATTCCCTGCGGAGTGCTAAGTATGTGAAGGGTTTTGCCTTGACACTGTACCCGCACTCGTCTTATAGTTACTTTACTTCCAAGGTATTCCTGGCGTCAATTCCTTGCAGGTGCTAAGTATGTGAAGGGTTTTGCCTTGACACTGTACCCGCACCCGTCTTATAGTTACTTGGTTGCCGAGGTATTCTTGGCTTCAATTCCCTGCAGGTGCTAAGTATGTGAAGGGTTTTGCCTTGACATTGTACCCGCACCTGTCTTATAGTTACTTGGTTGCCAATGTAAGGGGGTAAAGTCCCGCTTAATTTTGAATCTTTTTGAATCTTTTTGAAATTCGAAGAGTTGGTGAAAGGATAAGGACAGTCCAACTGTTGAAGGGACGTCAGCGTGGTCTGACGGTTTCTTCTGACAGTTTCAGGACGTGCATGAAGTTATGGTGACGTGACAGTATATGGTCATTCCAGACGCTTTTTCAGGCGCGTGGGCGTGAGTTTTCGGGCGCGTGGCCGCGAAGTTTACGACGCGCGTCCTGTCGACAGTTGTTGCCAGCTTGCATATTCCACGTGTCATAGTTTCATTGCACCTGCGCTTTTCCGTCTCTCCCGCATTAAATTCATCGCATTCATTGCGATGAGTATATAAAGGGAGGAGAGGATGCATCTCAATTCACAGTTTCACTTCATCTTCTAAGCGATTTCCGGCGAATACTCTAACTTTTCCGTCGAGCATTCTCCTGAAATCGTTCTTCTTTCCATCCTCCAAAACATGTCTTCTACTCATGATCTTGAAGTTACTGCTGAAGAGTCGGACGTGTATTCCAAGAACCCGACGTCCACTTCTGATAAGGACGATAAGAGTACTGCTGGCGAGTGCCAGTGTGCTCTTCCCGTCGACCAGTATCAGTACATTGTCAGGAAGTTCATGCTCGAGCCTTTCGAGCCTGAGTTCCCTGAGCCTCACCAGACTGTGTACGATGCCCCTAAGGGCAAAATAGGGGTGTATGCTGCATTCTTCATCTATGGGAATCTCAGGTTCCCATTGACGAAGTTTGTATACCGTGTTCTGGAGAGACACGGTGTGCACCTGACGGAGGTACACCCAATGGCGATCGCCAAGATCCGCCATTTTGAATGGGTGTGCCTCATTCTGGGTGTGGAGCCCCATGTCGACCGCCTGATGACCTTCTACTCCTGGAGGTGCATCCAAGGCTGGTACACCTTGGTCACCCGGATCAAGGGTTTGAAGATCTGTGCTACCAAGCGCAGTCTTCGGTCTTGGAAGCGGGAGTTCTTCTACATCTCTGCCCGTGTCGTCCCCATAGCGATGACATTCAAGAACGGGAGAGCACTTCCGAGCCTTCACGCCTCCAACTACCAGGAGGCGGAATGGTTTTCCAAGATTTCCCGGATCCAGACTCCGGTTTACCGCTTTGCGGAGTCCGGGATGGTTATGCTCGGGATGAGCCGGGTGTGGAAGGATGCCGGGGCAGAGGCGCCACAGATTCCTATCGTCCTCGAATATGGTTTGAACTCTATCCCTTACGGTATGCTTCATATTTTTTTGCTGATTTAGGGTTTTTCTTCTAACTGTTTGTCTATTTTCAGAGGGAAACAACTTGCAATCTCTTCTGCAGCCGCGGGAGAGCGGTGGTCCCACTCGGATGGGTACTCGTGCTCTTGATGAGAACGAGTTGCCCATCCTTGAGCAAACTGCGGATCGGTTTGTGGAGGTCTACCCGCCGGGCCACGAGATACTGAGCGCCACGCGGCCAGGTAAAAGATTATTTAACCCTCGCTCTCTCAATGCTCAAACCTCTGCTGAAATTCCTCTAATTTTGTCATCTTCTGATGAGGAATCCGCGGATGGTCCTTTCTTCGCGAGGAAGAAGGCTGCTGGCGGGAAGGGCAAGGCGAAGGTTGCCTCCACTGCCGATCAGGGGAACCGGTCTGAGTCAGAGACCGAAAGTGAAGAGGCGGCGGGGAACCCTGGTGATGGTGAGACCACTGTCCCGGAGGTTGAGACAACTGTCACCTCCGATCCGCCCAGTACGACGACGGTGACCGGCGTGAAGAGGCCGGCTCCATCGGGTTCGTCCCCGCCTGTCAGAACCTTCAAGCTCAAAAAAACTCGTAAGTGTAAATTAATCTTACCCGCAATTCTTTCCGCCATTGTTTTTAATATCTTGTCTTCATGCAGGCGTGGATGCTACTGCATTCCAAAGTGATGCGGGGAGGAGCAGTTCTGGACCCATGACGGTAGGTTTGGTCAACCTACCCGAGGAGATGACCCAGGCGGCTACGCCAGTTTGCAGTATTGGTTCAGTTGCTCATCCTATTGGTTCAGTGCGATCTTCACGGAATCCTTCACTGAGCCGGCGGTGATTGTTTCCGCGGGCTCCTCCGCAGCGGCGGCCACGGTTGTGAGTTCACCTCCAGTGAGTTCACCTCCGATGGTCTCTACCGCGACGGCTTCAACCGTGCCTCCGGCACCGGCGACTACCTCGTCCCCGGCCGGTTCAGCAGGTATGTTCGGGGCTTCTAGCCAATCTCTGCCTCCTTCCCATCTGCCTGACCTCTTGGATGGTTATCCGTTAGGTTCGGGTGATGGGTTTGGCGGCTACCGGCCTGTTGTCGACCCTACAGGTGCGTAGGGTTATTTTGGCCTTTTTTATATTTTTATCATCTTTTCCTAACTACTTTTTGTTTTTGCAGTGTCGGATTCGAATGAGGTGTATGTTCCGCGGTGGAGCATCCGCCGGGGAACAACCCTTCGGACGGCTGTGGACTGCGTCGAGTGGGCGTGTCACGCGGCCCCAAGTGGCGCGTTGGGGGAATCCATGTCTAGCTACCAGGAGGGTAGGCTGACAAATGAGCTTCGGATTCTCCTTGCCCGGATGCAGCCGCGCGTCGAGTTGCTTTGTCGTGAAAACGAAAAGTTAAAGGCTGCGCGTATCCAAGAAGTGGCTCAGGCGCGGGCTATCCGGGAGGAGAACAGGAGACTTTCCGCAATTGCTGCGGAGAAGGAAAAGGCCTTCAAGGCCCTCGAGGTTGAAGTGCAGGCCCGGCTCGAGGCCCGTTCCAAGGCTACCCAAGCTGTTAACGAACAGCTTCGGTTGGCTAAGGAAACTGCGCGGAACGCGACCGAGAGGGCCACCAAGGCTGAAGCCGTTGCTGAACCTCTGCGCGCCGAAAATGAGGAGCTTAAAGCCAAACTAGAGAGGCTTCAGCAGGCTCATGATGCTTTGGCTATGGAAGACGCCAAGAAGCTCCAAGAGATCTTGGATCAGAGGGGTATGCTTGACCACACTGAGCGTAAGCTAAAGGGCGTTGAAGAGGCTGCTGCTAAGGAAGTGTTGCTTGCCAACCTTAACAAAAATGAAGCTAAACGCGCCCGTAACCAAGCTCAAGCTGCCCTCCAGGAGGCTCTGATCACCAAGGAATGGCTTCTACGAGAAGCGTTGTCGCAAGTATGCGTAGCTTCATAATATCTTTACGCTTTTCTTTGTACTTAGAAAAGGTTTTGATACTTTTTTTTTGTAGGTTGTGCATCGAATCTTCACGAACACATCTTATGACGATGCCATGAGCGCAGCCCTCAACGCTTCTCATGAGGATGGGGAAAAGGCTGGTTTCTTGCTTGGTCTGGGGTTTGTTGAGAAGGGCATCCCGCCTTCCAACTTCCCTCTATATGATGTGGATACTGAAGCTGCTTATGACCAAGCAGTGAACTAGTATGCTGCCTTCCCGCTTCCGGTGGTGGAGAAGGTGAACGAGATTGCTGCTGCTGATGATGGGCTAACCATTCTCAAGACTTTCCTTGAACCGCCACAGCCAACTGATAGTGCGGGTACAAGTGGGTTTGGGGGGAGTGGTCCTGAAGTTTGAACCTTGAGATCCCTTCCCACCGTTAGGATAGATTTATATTTCTGTAGGCGGGTAGATACCCGGCCATTGTAATGTTTGAATTTTTTATGAAATATAAATGTTTGTGCGGGTAGGACCGCCAATTTCACTGGATGACTTGCTTTATAAACGTTGACTTGCTCATGCATATTATAGCTTAATTTGGCACTTGTTTTGCCGCATAAACAATATATGATTCGCTCGTGCATACTTTAGTTTAACAGCAATTTTCCAAGTGTTTTGAATAAGTTAACCGTTCGACGCGTGGTTGTCAATAGGTTAGTGTTCAGTTTCCTCTATCATGATTGTGCGGGTAGGACGGTCACTTTCATTTAGTGGGATGACTAGTCTTCACCTATAACTGACCTGCGTGAAGGTTTGCCGTTTTTTGTGTTTATGTGGGTTTTGCCGCCGTCCACACGCAACGACGTCTCCACTTATTTATGCGGTGAATACCGGCATATCAGTGTTTTGAATAAGTTAACCGTTCGACGCGCGGTTGTCAATAGGTTAGTGTTCAGTTTCCTCTATCATGATTGTGCGGATAGGACCGGCACTTTCATTTAGTGGGATGACCAAACTTTACCTATAACTGACCTGCGTGAAGGTTTGCCGTTTTTTGTGTTTATGCGGGTTTTGCCGCCGTCCACACGCAACGACTTCCCCACTTATCTATGCGGTGAATACCGGCATATCAGTGTTGGATAAGTTAAACCTTTCGACGCGCGGCTGTCAATAGGTTAAAGTTCAGTTTCCTCTATCATGATTGTGCGGATAGGACCGGCACTTTCATTTAGTGGGATGACCAAACTTTACCTATAACTGACCTGCGTGAAGGTTGTCATCTGTTTGAAATTTTTGTCGTTTTGTGTTTATGCTGGTTTTGCCGCTGTCCACACGCAACGACTTACTTCCCCACTTATTTATGCGGTGAATACCGGCATATCAGTGTGGAAAGTTTATAAATGTAAGATCATCAGCGTCAATGTGATAAGGAGAATCATTTCCATTAGAAGTGGCTCTGGGCCTTTTCTTTACAAGTTTGGAATTGATATACATGCAGCCTGTGTAATTGATCTCCCTTCCATGTTCTTGGGATGGGAGTATCATCGAGCCTTTCGAGCCGATATGCACTTGGTTCGGAATCTCGTTGTTTACGCAGTATGTAGTCTCCAACATTGAAGCTGTAGCTTCATTCGTGTTTTTCCCAACTGGGGTTCAACACGCATTAGCCTGCTCAGCGTTCATTACGCCACGAGGTGCGTGAGCGTCCCATCTCTGACAAATGCTTCAACGATGTCCTTCAAGTTTAAGCATTCCTCGGTGGTGTGGCCTCTTGTCCTGTGGAAGTCACAGAATTTGCTTTGATCAGCGTTTGGACGCTGTCGGATAATTGGAGCCTCTGTGTAACATCTGCCCTGATCCGACCAGACCCAGGTACCCGTTTCCCTTATCCGATCTCTTTCTTTTATGATTTAATATTTATTTATACTTATATTTTACTTTTAATAATAATATATAATTTCCTTCCCGCCTCTTTCTCTCTCTTTCTTTCCGCCGTCCCGTCCCTCTCCTTCTCTCTTTCCGCCTTCTTTTCCCTCTTGTCGCCGTCCCGCCCTTAAGCCTTGTTTCCCTCTTTTACTTCTAACCCTTTGCTTGTCCTTTGTTCCTTCCCGCCTAAGGTTGTCTGCGCAGCTCCACGCGCCAGACCCCTTACAAGGAATCCTGCGTGAAGACCACCTGTTTCAGCGATACGCGAGACGAACTCTTCTCGCAGCGCGCTAAGAATTGTAATTCTTCTCGCAGCGCGCTAAGAACGGTAGTTCTTCCCGCGACGCGCTAAGGATTTGTAGTTCTTCTCGCAGCGCGCTAAGAATCGTAGTTCATCCCTCGACGCGCGAAGAATTATAGTTCTTCCCGCGGCGCGCTAGGAATTTTAGTTCCTCCCGCGGCGCGCTAAGAAATGTGATTCTTCCCGCGGCGCGCTTAGAAATGTAGTTCTTTCCGCGACGCGTTAAGGTTAGTTCTGTCTGCCTTCGCGCTCGCGCTCTCTTGACATTTTGTGTCAGCCTTCTCGCGCTAAACCCTTTGAGTTTTCTTCTGTTTAATCTAGCCGTTTGCTTTTGTGTTGTCTTATCTTTTGTACTGTTGACCTAATCTGCTTTATGTCTGAAAAGCCACTTTTGGCGCAGCATGCGCACCAACCCCATTGGTTGACAGAAAAAGTGACTGACATAATCTTTTGAGATCTGCTTTTGCCATGCTTGACCTGTACCTTTATCTGAACCGCCCATGCTTTTTACTGTTCCCTGTCAGCTTTATCTTGCCTCTGCAGCTGCCATATCTTTCCATATCTTTTGCTTTTGGATTCTTATGCTTTTTGATATCTTTTGCTTGATCCTGTTAAAGATCTTTTCCCCTTTTCTAGGGATTATGTCTCCTAGGGTTTTCCTATATAATAATAATGTTTTAACACTACACACACAAAACACTTAATCTCTCCTGTTTTCCTTGCTCTCTGCCGCCTCCCTCTCTGCCTCCATCTTCCTCCCTGTTCTGTCCTGCTTTTCCGGTAATATATATATTATATATAATAATTTACTTATGCTAACTTATAATCAAGACTTAAAACAAATCATTAAAACAATAATCTTATTTATAGGTTAACTTGTGCTTGTTTAAAGTTGGTTCTTGCTTTATCTTACACCGCATCGTTTATCAAGTGAGTAATCTCGTACCTATCCCTTTTTGCTTTTAATGTTTTGGGATGTTCATGTGTTCATACAAACTTAGAGTCTTAAACTGTTTATGAACTTTAGTCGCGCAGTATCCCATGTGTTGAGGACGTAGACTTGGCTGTTTATTTGTATGTGTGGATCATTAACCGTCTTGTCGGTCTATTCCGCAGTTCTCATGGTACCATTAGATGAACACGGGAGAACTATCGTTTATGATTTTCTCTTTTGTTTACACATGCACAGTTTGTCTTGTTTGTGAGCTCAATTGTGAGCACTGGCAGTCTTATGAATCTTAGAGTTGGTCCCGATCAGATTACACCCTTGTTGAAAACCAGACATACACATGTTGCGCGCAGATTTATTGTTACCTATGTATTGTATTAAACTTGATTTCTCACCAACACGCAAGTGTTTGACGTTTATTTTAACACATGTTCAGGGTTGCAGTAGCTGTTTTGGAGCTTGTGGACACATAGGAAGTTTTCTTCATTTTGGACCTAGATTAAAATGTATCAAGACAAGTTATTTGTTGTTCTAATATTTTGCCTTATAATATATTGATTTATGTTATCCTGTGTTTACGTTGCGCGTGCGCGAATGAATGTATTTATTAAATATTGACACCCAATAGTGTCACGAGTAATGAAACAATATGTGGCGCCCCGATGTATAATACGCCTTTGGTCGGGGTGTTACAGATTGGTATCAGAGCTCGTTGACTTTAGGATAGGTGGTTAGACGTAACGGCCTAGAATACCTAAGAGTCCCTTCTCGCGCATGAGAGAAATCTCATGTTTGCGCGCTTATTGTTAATTACTCGTTATTTATGAATATGCTCGCGCTTGCGCAGTATATGATTTTATGTTTTATTTCGCGATATTTCGATTTTTGTTGAATTTCGATTTTTATTGATTTTTCTTACATATTCGTTTGTTGGGTTTGAAAATCCGAAAAGTCATGGTGATACATGAATAGTTGATTTTCAATTTCCATTTACGATTATGTTCTGAGGTTGGAGACTTGAGAAGTCATGGTGATACATGAATTGTCAACCTCCAATACTCATTTCCTTGAATATTTTATATTGAAGATTGAAAAGTCATGGTGATACATGAATCGTCAATCTCCAATACTTGTTTGCTCGTATATTTTAAATTGGGATTTCGGAAAGTCATGGTGATACATGAATTGTCGATTCTTGATTCGAATTTGTTACCTTTATTAAGTCTGCATTTAGGGTCATTTATTTTACTTTAACTTTTGATAGTATCTAACTCTGCGAAACCAAGCTTTATAAGATTAAAACTTTGCGCTAAAATCAAGATATTAACTAAAAATTAAAACTTTTATAGAATGCCTCCGCTATCTCGCCGATTTCAGAGAAGAGAAGCCTCGCGCATGCGTAGACAGCAACGTTCCCAGGAAATGGCCGCCGCAATAGCCCAAGCTTTGAGCCAAAACAATACCAACACCTCTGGTTACAACATTAAGTCCTTTAACGCGGGTAACCCTCCAAAGTTCACAGGTCTTGAAGGAGCCACCGTGATGCTCCAGTGGCTTGAGAAAATAGAAAACACTTTCCTCCACACCCAATGCCCCTCAGACAGACGAACCCTATATGCTTCCAGTGTCCTGGAATCTAGAGCGCTTACATGGTGGAATGGAGTAGCTCATGCGCGTGGCGCAGAAGCTGCTTCCAGCATGCTCTGGGAGGAATTTAAGGAAATTCTGACGCGAGAATTCTGCCCTCCCAACGAAGTTAAGCGTCTGGAGGAAGAATTCTGGAACTTGAAGCAATACAGCGGTGAAGCACGCGAGTACGCGACGCGCTTCCACGAGCTAAGCTTACTGGTCCCTCACCTTGTTACCCCTTCACGCCGAGCCATAGAGAAATTCCTTGGGGGTCTCCCCATGGAAATTCAAGATTCTGTATGGGCCAGAAACCCAGTTACCCTCTCTGACGCCATCGAGTTGGCCGCTGTGCTCAGCGACAACCATGTCAGAGCAGGAACCCTGTTCCTGCGGGGAACTGAGAAGACCAAACCCACCAAGACTGCCCCTGAACCAACAGAAACCAAGCCAGAACCCTCAAACCGTAACAACCTCAAGCGCAGGCGCAAAGCCTATGCGCTTACCAACCCGCCCATTGTCCAGCAACCCATTTATCAACCTCCAGTTTACGCGCCTAACCCTCTGTCAGCTTACCCAACACCTCCTGTAGCCCACAACTATGCCTTAACCAATCCAGCACTCCCTGCCCCGCCAACTAAGAAACCTTACACAGGAAACCATCCCTTTTGCCCAATCTGTAGATTTCACCACCCAACCCAAACCCCGTGTCGACTTTGTAACCGATGTGGCCGTACTGGTCACACTGCTGAAAACTGTAGAGTCCTTCCCGCCAATCCAATTGCGCCAACACCACCAGTCTACCCGCAGAACCCACAATCAATCTACCAAAACCCACGACCCAGATCGTGCTTTAACTGCGGTGATCCCAGTCATTTCCGGAACGCGTGCCCAAGGCTACAAGTGCAAATCACACAAGCGAATCCGGTGAACCAGATTTCGAACCAAGTAACGCGTGGACGAGCTTTTAACATAACCGCGCACCAAGCGCAAGCGAATAATGACGTAGTTAATGGTACATTTTTGCTTAACGGATTTTATGCTTCTGTACTTTTTGATACTGGCGCCGATCGAAGTTTTATCTCTCGCGCCTTCGAGCAGAAGCTTGCGCGACCGCGCAGCGATTTAAAAGAAGATTTTTCAGTTGAATTGGCTAATGGCGAAACTGTTTTAATTAACTCAGTGATTAAAGATTGTACGCTTAACCTTAACGAAAACGATTTTCTGATCGACCTCATCCCCATGCCTCTTGGAAGCTTTGATGTTATTATTGGTATGGACTGGCTCTCGCATAATCGCGCCGAAGTTATTTGCGCCAAGAAGATGATTCGCATACCTCGAGAAAATGGTGATCTTCATATCTACGGCGAGAAACCCTCCCGCGGTCTTAAGCTTATGTCTTGCGCCAAAGCCCGAAGGCTCATGCGGAAGAAGTGTGTTGCATTCTTAGCCCATGTGGTCAAACCTGCTGAAGAGAAGAAGCTTCGCGATATCCCTGTTGTGCGTGATTTCCCTGAAGTTTTTCCTGATGATCTTCCTGGTATCCCTCCCGCTCGTGAAGTCGAGTTTCGTATTGATCTTGTCCCTGGTGCTTCCCCCGTAGCTAAATCTCCTTATCGTCTTGCACCCGCTGAGATGCAAGAATTGGCAAGCCAACTTCAAGAGTTGACAGCTAAAGGATTCATCCGCCCTAGCTCTTCGCCTGGGGTGCTCCGGTGTTGTTCGTTAAAAAGAAAGATGGATCGTTTCGCATGTGTATTGATTACCGCGAGTTGAACAAACTCACCATTAAGAACCGGTATCCCTTACCGCGTATTGACGACCTCTTTGATCAACTCCAAGGTGCCTCTTGTTTCTCGAAGATTGATCTCCGTTCTGGTTATCATCAGTTGCGTATCCGCGATGAAGATATTCCGAAGACTGCTTTTCGAACTCGTTATGGCCATTTTGAATTCTTGGTCATGTCCTTCGGTTTGACCAACGCACCCGCCGTTTTCATGGATCTAATGAATCGGGTGTGTAGGCCTTTCTTGGATAAATTCGTGATCGTGTTTATCGATGATGTTCTGGTGTATTCTAAGACCAAGGCCGAGCATGAGCAACATCTCCGATTAGTGTTGCAAAAGCTTCGAACCGAGCAGCTCTATGCTAAGCTTTCCAAGTGTGAATTCTGGTCGGATGAAGTACAGTTTCTTGGCCACGTTGTGAACAAGATGGGTATTCATGTCGACCCATCCAAAATTGAAGCAATCAAGAACTGGATTACGCCATCCTCTCCTTCTGAGATCCGTTCCTTTCTGGGCTTAGCTGGTTACTACCGGCGATTCATTTCGAACTTCTCGAAGATCGCTTTGCCTTTAACAGCTCTAACGCACAAAGGTAAACCGTATATTTGGGGCTCGAAGCAAGAAGAAGCCTTTCAATCGCTCAAGCGTTTGTTGTGTGAAGCTCCTGTTCTTGCGCTACCTGAGGGTAATGATGATTTTGTCGTGTATTGCGATGCATCCAACCAAGGTCTCGGTTGTGTTCTTATGCAACGAGGCAAGGTTATCGCTTACGCATCAAGGCAACTCAAGGTTCATGAAAAGAATTATACAACTCACGACCTCGAACTTGGTGCAGTTGTTTTTGCCTTGAAGATCTGGAGACACTACCTTTATGGTACTAAGTGTATCCTCTACACTGACCATAAAAGCCTTCAGCATATCTTTGATCAAAAGGAACTCAACATGAGGCAACGCCGATGGAACGAACTCATCAGCGATTACGATTGTGAGATCCGGTATCATCCTGGTAAGGCTAATGTGGTAGCCGATGCGCTCAGCCGAAAACCCTGCCAACTTAACTGTATCTTGCCGCGCACCCAGCTTCACTTCGCGCCGATTCAAAACAACCTTGAATCGCGTATTCGTGACGCGCAGCGCGCATCCATCAGTAATGGTAATCTTCGCGCCGAGTTAGCGTGTGGCGCGGAAGCACATTTTGTCCCTAATCTGAGTGGAATTCTCTGTTATCTTAATCGCATCTGGATTCCCTTTGATGAGAATCTTCGCGCTGATATCCTGAGTGAAGCGCACAAATCTCGATATTCTATTCATCCTGGCACTGATAAGATGTACAAGGATTTGCGCATTACTTATTGGTGGCCCGGTATGAAAAAGGATATTGCTGTGTTCGTAGCTAAATGTCTGACTTGTTCTAAAGTAAAAGCTGAACACCAACGCCCATCTGGTTTGCTCGAACAACCTGAAATTCCTACGTGGAAATGGGAATGTGTAGCGATGGACTTTATTACCAAGTTACCTTTGACAGCAAGCAAACATGATAGCATTTGGGTAATAGTGGATCGTTTGACTAAGTCTGCTCACTTTCTGCCCATTCGTGAAAACTACCGTGTTGAGCAACTCGCGCAGCTTTATGTCAAGGAAATTGTCTGCCGCCATGGTACTCCTTTGAGCATCATATCCGATCGCGATGGCCGTTTTATATCTCGCTTTTGGAAATCTCTCCAATCTGCGCTAGGAACTCGCTTGGACATGAGTACGGCATATCATCCTCAGACTGACGGTCAGTCTGAGCGAACTATTCAAACTCTTGAGGATATGCTCCGATCTTGTGTTCTTGATTTTGGAGGTAATTGGGATTCACACCTGCCTTTGATCGAGTTCTCTTATAATAACAGCTATCATTCCAGTATTGGTATGGCCCCATTTGAAGCACTTTACGGTCGTAAGTGCCGCTCCCCGATTTGTTGGAGCGAAGTGGGTGAAACTCAAATCACAGGACCCGAACTGGTTCAAGAGACAACCGATAAAATCGCCAAGATCCGTGATCATCTGCTGACTGCCCGAAGCCGACAGAAGAGTTACGCAGATCGTAGGCGGAAGCCTCTCGAATTTCAAGTTGGTGATCTTGTTCTCCTCAAAGTGTCGCCCTGGAAAGGTGTTGTCCGCTTTGGGAAGAAAGGTAAGCTTGCTCCTCGTTATGTTGGTCCATTCAAGATTCTCGCGCGTGTGGGAAAAGTTGCCTACAGACTTGACCTGCCGCCCGCGCTCAGTAATGTGCATCCAACGTTCCATGTATCCAATCTCAAGAAGTGTTTAGCTGACGAGAACCTTCACATTCCACTTGATGAAGTTCAAGTTGATGAAACTATGCATTTCGTTGAGAAGCCTGTTGAGATTATGGATCGCGAGGTTAAGCAAACCAAGCGCAGTCGTATCCCTATTGTTAAAGTTCGTTGGGAGTCCAAGCGCGGAGCCGAGTTTACATGGGAAAGGGAAGATCAAATGAAGATCAAGTACCCGCACCTGTTCTCTGCGCAACCTACTTCTAGATAAATTTCGGGACGAAATTTCTTAAAGTAAGGGAGACTGTAACATCTGCCCTGATCCGACCCGACCCAGGTACCCGTTTCCCTTATCCGATCTCTTTCTTTTATGATTTAATATTTATTTATACTTATATTTTACTTTTAATAATAATATATAATTTCCTTCCCGCCTCTTTCTCTCTCTTTCTTTCCGCCGTCCCGTCCCTCTCCTTCTCTCTTTCCGCCTTCTTTTCCCTCTTGTCGCCGTCCCGCCCTTAAGCCTTGTTTCCCTCTTTTTCTTCTAACCCTTTGCTTGTCCTTTGTTCCTTCCCGCCTAAGGTTGTCTGCGCAGCTCCACGCGCCAGACCCCTTACAAGGAATCCTGCGTGAAGACCACCTGTTTCAGCGATACGCGAGACGAACTCTTCTCGCAGCGCGCTAAGAATTGTAATTCTTCTCGCAGCGCGCTAAGAACGGTAGTTCTTCCCGCGACGCGCTAAGGATTTGTAGTTCTTCTCGCAGCGCGCTAAGAATCGTAGTTCATCCCTCGACGCGCGAAGAATTATAGTTCTTCCCGCGGCGCGCTAGGAATTTTAGTTCCTCCCGCGGCGCGCTAAGAAATGTGATTCTTCCCGCGGCGCGCTTAGAAATGTAGTTCTTTCCGCGACGCGTTAAGGTTAGTTCTGTCTGCCTTCGCGCTCGCGCTCTCTTGACCTTTTGTGTCAGCCTTCTCGCGCTAAACCCTTTGAGTTTTCTTCTGTTTAATCTAGCCGTTTGCTTTTGTGTTGTCTTATCTTTTGTACTGTTGACCTAATCTGCTTTATGTCTGAAAAGCCACTTTTGGCGCAGCATGCGCACCAACCCCATTGGTTGACAGAAAAAGTGACTGACATAATCTTTTGAGATCTGCTTTTGCCATGCTTGACCTGTACCTTTATCTGAACCGCCCATGCTTTTTACTGTTCCCTGTCAGCTTTATCTTGCCTCTGCAGCTGCCATATCTTTCCATATCTTTTGCTTTTGGATTCTTATGCTTTTTGATATCTTTTGCTTGATCCTGTTAAAGATCTTTTCCCCTTTTCTAGGGATTATGTCTCCTAGGGTTTTCCTATATAATAATAATGTTTTAACACTACACACACAAAACACTTAATCTCTCCTGTTTTCCTTGCTCTCTGCCGCCTCCCTCTCTGCCTCCGTCTTCCTCCCTGTTCTGTCCTGCTTTTCCGGTAATATATATATTATATGTAATAATTTACTTATGCTAACTTATAATCAAGACTTAAAACAAATCATTAAAACAATAATCTTATTTATAGGTTAACTTGTGCTTGTTTAAAGTTGGTTCTTGCTTTATCTTACACCGCATCGTTTATCAAGTGAGTAATCTCGTACCTATCCCTTTTTGCTTTTAATGTTTTGGGATGTTCATGTGTTCATACAAACTTAAAGTCTTAAACTGTTTATGAACTTTAGTCGCGCAGTATCCCATGTGTTGAGGACGTAGACTTGGCTGTTTATTTGTATGTGTGGATCATTAACCGTCTTGTCGGTCTATTCCGCAGTTCTCATGGTACCATTAGATGAACACGGGAGAACTATCGTTTATGATTTTCTCTTTTGTTTACACATGCACAGTTTGTCTTGTTTGTGAGCTCAATTGTGAGCACTGGCAGTCTTATGAATCTTAGAGTTGGTCCCGATCAGATTACACCCTTGTTGAAAACCAGACATACACATGTTGCGCGCAGATTTATTGTAACCTATGTATTGTATTAAACTTGATTTCTCACCAACACGCAAGTGTTTGACGTTTATTTTAACACATGTTCAGGGTTGCAGTAGCTGTTTTGGAGCTTGTGGACACATAGGAAGTTTTCTTCATTTTGGACCTAGATTAAAATGTATCAAGACAAGTTATTTGTTGTTCTAATATTTTGCCTTATAATATATTGATTTATGTTATCCTGTGTTTACGTTGCGCGTGCGCGAATGAATGTATTTATTAAATATTGACACCCAATAGTGTCACGAGTAATGAAACAATATGTGGCGCCCCGATGTATAATCCGCCTTTGGTCGGGGTGTTACACTCTGGCCATGGGAGCCTTTCAGTGGCGAATATCTCGGTGACGCTTTTGGTGAGTGGCGTCCATCTGGAGTTCCGGTTCGACTGCTTGTTGTCCTTTCCGCATAACCGAGGGTGCGAGCCGGATTAGGTGTCAAAGTTTACCCTTGACTGCCAAATACCTAGCTTCCTCTTTTTGTTTAGTCGGGCGGTAAGGACGTTGTTTTCTCTTGTTTTCTGGGTGTAGAGGTTTGTGCTTTGGGGAAGATCTCTACCCAGTTGCTTTTCCGTTTCCGCGAAGCGTTTAGCTGCTGTCATGATGGCATCCCATGTGGATGGCATGCCGTCTTTATCCGTTAAGGTGCGGATGAGCTCTGGATCTTTCGCGCCCTGGATGAAAGCAGCGCGAACAAGATCTTCGCTAATAGCGCCCAGACTCAGCTTCTTGGAGTTGAAGCGAGTGATGAAGTCTAGCAAAGATTCATCTTCCTCTCGGATGCAGTTGAGGATCGTCCATTGCTCTTCAGTGTACTTTCTTTGTTGACTGAAGTGTTGGCTGAACTTCTGTTGGAAGTCTGCCCAATCGTAGATGTGGTGGACCGGTAGACGGTCAAACCACGCTCTAGCCGCTCCAACCAGCGTCATCTGGAACATATAACACCACGTGGGTTCCGTCCAGTTGCCGACGGTTGCCCCCGCTATGAATCTGTTCAAATGATCGTCTGGGTCAGATATACCATCATAAGTGCCGATGTTGGACATCTGTTTGGCACTTCTCGGGGCGATTGCTTCCGCAATGTCCCTTGCAAACTTGGATGTTCCCGCATTTGCAGCAGTTGGTCTAAAGGTTTTGAAGTCGCGTGGGTTTCCCCCCGTGTTCCTTGGTTTGAAGGTGTCTCCGAAATTCCTTCTCGGTTGGAAGTCCGTTTCCTTACGCTTCCCTTTTGCCCTATGGCGAGGGTTTGCGTCGGTGTCGGATTCCTCTCGATCATCGTCCGAGTACTCGCACTCACTGCTCATGTTGAGCTGTTGTCGAGTGCTTCCAAATTCGTCAGCCTGTTTGTAAGGCCCCGTTACCGGTAACCCTACTTTCACGTTGGATTTACTCATAAACACAGTTCTAAATATCAGAGTTAATTAAAAACTTTTCGCGGAATATAAAACTTTCATAAAACATTACATATCAATTCATAATCATGTCTTAAAACATTCCTCTTGTCTTTCAAAATCAAAACATAACTTATAAAACATATCAGATCTTCAGATGCCAGGCTTTAGTCTTCTGCCATGTGTCCTCCACTCAAGCCAGCTGTCTCATCCTACTCACCTGCGTGCATACTAAAAGTCAGCTACGCTGAGTGAGTTCTAGTTAATCATACAATACCATACAATACCTTATTACATACATACGTACTTAACCTCATAACTTTCTTTCATA
Organism: Bidens hawaiensis; assembly: GCF_021521415.1. Lineage (NCBI taxonomy): Eukaryota > Viridiplantae > Streptophyta > Magnoliopsida > Asterales > Asteraceae > Bidens > Bidens hawaiensis. The sequence goes on along the minus strand of NW_027502322.1, from coordinate 9,828 downwards.
CACACATAAGTACTCATACCTTCATTCTTACTTACATACTTTCCTTCTTACTTACATACTTTCTTTACATTCATAATCATACGTTTTTAAGAGCCTTTCGCCCTATAACCTCACAGATATTATAAGGGTCTGGTCCCTAACATCACAGATATTATAAGGGTCTGGTCCCTAACATCACAGATATTATGAGGGTCTGGTCCCTATCCTCACAGATATTGTAAGGGTCTGGTCCCTAACATCACAGATATTATAAGGGTCTGGTCCCTAACATCACAGATATTATAAGGGTCTGGTCCCTTGTTTTCGAATATTAGTAGGGTTCGATTCCCTCTTCGTTACCATACAATCATACATCATACCTCGAGTATTATTAGGGCTCGGTACCCTTTTTGTAACCATACAACCATACAACCGTCATTTCCTTCTTTTATTAACTTTATTACGTTCATACACATAAACATACATATCATACTTGCCATATTTATAACGTTACAACCTGACAGTACGTGCAATATCCGAAGATCGTTCACGAACCATCAAGCAATCATTCATACATATCACATATATCACATATGGCTTTATAACGTTACAACCTGACAGTACGTGCAATATCCGAAGATCGTTCACGAACCATCAAGCAATCATTCATACATATCACATATATCACTTATGGCATACACTTATCACTTAGGATAAATGTATTAACAACACATCAAGTATGCACACAGCCCCGAAAACATAACAAGGAATGGGGCTAGAAACTCACCTGAATCCTGTTACGCTCGCCGTTGATCGTAATTCCTTTCTTTAACTGGGCTCGGCTAACTGTATAATATTTACACATATCAATTAACTACTACTACTCGTTTTGTATTTCCATCTATATATGACCCACAACGAACGGGGGTCCGGGGGCAGCGCCCCTGGCAGCGGGGTTCTAGGGGCGGCAGCCCCTAGCGGGGTCCAAGGGGCAGAGCCCCTGGCTGGGGTTAAGCTGCCAGGTCAGCTTGGAAAAATTTTATTTTCGATAACTGCCTTAACACATTTTACATTAGGTTTTTAATTTATTTTATAAACGAACTTCACTTCAGGCGAAGTTAAACCTTAGGCGAACTTGGCTTCAGGCGAAGTTAAACCTTAGGCGAACTTGGCTTCAGGCGAAGTTAAACCTTAGGCGAACTTGGCTTCAGGCGAAGTTAAACCTTAGGCGAACTTGGCTTCAGGCGAAGTTATACCTTAGGCGAACTTGGCCGTAGGCGAAGTTATCCTTAGGCGAAGTTACGCTTGAAGGCGAAGTTACGCTTGAAGGCGAAGTTCATCAGGCGAACTTAATCTTGCAGGCGAAGTTATCGCGCTGCAGATCTGTTTGCCCATAACTCCTTCGTTTCTTAGCCAAATAACTCGATTTTGGTACCCACGGAATCGTATGATCGGCGCCTACAAATCCCAACCATCAAATCGGCCTAAAATCGACGTTTTAGGGGTCCGATTTGGGCAGTTTGGGTTTCGGGTCCGGTTAACCCAACCAATCCTAACCATTTACAGTAATAATAGCTTTGTTGGATTGTTCTTACCTTACCAACTCAGATCTATCAACAAAATCTCGGGTTTCGGCTTCGAATCTTGATCGGTTAGTATGTGTGTGTTTTGAGGAGTGTGTGGAGTGTGTGTGTGTAGTTTGGTGAGAAATGAGATATTTTGGGATTTTGGGGGTATTTATATCCCTGAAATCCCATTCTCATTTATCCTATCTCAATTAATCCAAGTCCATGACCCGCTCCTACTCGATATTAATAATTAAAAAACGCGAAATCACTAAACATAACTTTCTTTATTTATAATTAAAATTTTAGGATGTTACACTGTTGGATGGAATGTAAGCGTTCGTCCAACTCGGCTTGGAATTCCTTCTGACGTGCTTCCGCACACGCTTTAACTTGTTCAAGTGTTTGGCGGGGGAGCCTCGTCTGTTGTCTTTCCACCTGGGTATCAATGAATCCCAGGGGATGATTGTTTACTGCACTTGCCCCGGCTTGGGTAACCGGGGTAGTGTTCGTAAAATTTACTGCACTTGCCCCGGCTTGGGTAACCGGGGTAGTGTTCGTAAATATTGTGTACTCGCCGGTGTTCCCCCAGTAGCTGGGGTTGTGGTTACCGGGGTTTCTTGGTCACTTGTTGGCTTTGGCAACGGAGTAACCTTAACCATCTTTTCAGAAGTTTGAAAAAAACTGAAAAAGATTCAAGTTCTAGCTTTTATGCACGGATGGCGCCAATGAAGAAACACTAATCGACCCCAGGCAGATTACGGATAATCTGGGGGTTAAATAGATGTTTCCCACGAGGGTTAGTTCCAGCAAAGATGGTTGTTCTGATGACCTGCAAAACAGACACCGTGAGCTCGTCACTGAGAAGGGGGGGGGTACCTCCTTGTGACCACCCTCCGGCGTGAGAATCAGACTAGATTGCTCTTGAATATAAGTGTATATTAAGAGAAATAGCTAGAGAGAAGATATGATATTAAGATATGATACCGTTCCAAGGTGTTGTAGTATTTATAGCCGAAGGTAGGTTTCCAAGCAGGTACAGCCGGCTGAATAGTATTCCTGTTCTACCAACTGTGGGCTACGCACGTGCCCTGCTGATGGTTGGTGGGTAGGCAGCGGCTGATAGTGACCAGGCCGGCTGTGTACTATTCCTTTTCCACCAACTGCAGGCTATGCACGTGCTACGACAGGTTGGTGAGTAGGCAGCGGCTGATAGTGACATTAAGTAGTAGAGCGTGCTGCTCGTCGTACTGTTGTCAGTGAGCTGTCGTAACTTTGGTCAGATCTTTTGTCCATACCTTGGCAGGTACAGTTAAAAGATCCTCCAGTATCATACGGACTGGCTCATTTGGGCGGGAGTATTCCCGGCTTTGGGCGGGAGTGTTCCCGGCTTGCTCATTCCTTCTTCAGGTGACTACTGAATTATTTGAGAGTTAGTGCCTTGTGCGTGTAGCCTTGCTGTGCGGGTTGCCTTCCCTGATGGCTAGTATCCGTAGCTGCGGGAACAGGCGGAGTACGTCGACCATTGGGAGGCGTTTCCTGCGAGAGCAGCTTGCGTACTGCGCGTAAGGACGTCGCGTCTCTGAGCATGGTGGGTCCTGCGGATCCAGTTGGTCTTTGCGCAGACGTCCCTCTAAGGTGAGTCTTGCGGGTCCAACCGCGCAGACGTCCCTCTGAGGTGAGTCTTGCGGGTCCGACTGCGCAGACGTCTCTGTTTGAGGTGAGTCTTGCGGGTCCAACTGGGCTCTGCTGGGACCTACCTCTTCAGGGTGATATCTAAATTTTAAATAAAGTTTACATATTGTACCAAGCAAATTTAACTAGTGATGAGGTGAACATGACAAATCCATATCCATATATATATATGTGTACATACATGTGTGTAACTGACTAACTGCTCTCGTGTTTTCTCTTGCTTTTGACATCTTGACACATATTTTGAGTGAAACTATGAAAAAGAAAGTAACAAACGTTACACATGTACTAAGAACAACGATAGAAATGAAGCTACAACGAGACATGTCGATATATAAACTTGTAGATTGGCGTTTGACGGTGTGGTTGTATGCATAGACCCTCCCGTTTGGCCATTTTTAATACGTGGAACTATCAATGGGTCGGGTTTGGGTGTTTCTTCCATACTGCATTGAAAAATCAACAAAAGATTCTATTTAACGAATTAGAGGTAAAACTTTAGTTCAACTTGTTAATGAATTGCGTCGATGTGTTGACTTAATAAAGACGCATAAGAGATTTGTAGAAGTTACCTGTTATTGTTGTTGTTGTTATTGGGGCAAAAGATGATGACATATTCATACGCGTTACAAGTAAACGTGCTGGTACAGTCATCAAATGCGTAGCTATAAGCACGAGGACAAGCTCGTTTAAAGATACTAGAATAGTAAGACGGTCTACATGTGTTTGGATTTGCATAATGCCCGCTACAACAATATTGATCCATACCAAACGCACCACAAGCGCTATTGCAAGCAATAACGCCTCCTGCACCTCCACCACCATCACCACCCACCACCTGAAGCTCTTTCGGGCACCCTATAAAACAAAGTTTTAACTAGACCAAACGAATGAAAACAAACACTTAAGTGAACAACTTTTCTTGTTGGTGTTCCTTTATGTTCGATCGTTAACATGTAAGTGAACAGTTCACGAATATAAATGGACATAAATGAACATAAATGAATGATGATAAACCAACACGAGTTAAAATGTAAATGTTAATGTCTAAATTATACTTATTATTACATCAAACATTTCATATTTAAACAAATATATCTAAAAAGGTTTTAAAATATGAAAATCAACTTGTTTTCAAATTATTACTATTAATAATAAATAAATTTAAATGGATATTTAAACAGACATAAATGAACAAACAGATATAAACGAACATAAATTCGTTCACGAATGATAATGAATAAATAGAACATTTGTTCACGTTTGTTAGTTTAACTAAATGAGCAAAAAACTATGTTTATAGTCGTTCGTTTATTAAATAAACGGACATAAATAAACTTTAGACTCACCCATGTTAATGTCCGACGCGCAGCCTGTCGCGTTACACCCACCCGATGTGGACCGTGGCACAACAATAAGTGGCAGATTGTAACCATCAACAAAACTAACATCATAATAATCTAGATTATTATACCCGCCAATCGTTATCTCGAATAGCGACGCAGGGGGCGTTGCTCCCATGCCACTACATTCCATCTTACCACCACAATCAGCGGTTTGGCATTTCCCTACACCCGTTGCATCAAACGTGCACCCGGTTCTAGCCCATACTCTCCCTGACCACTTTGGTGTCGACGTAGGGATTTGCGCGCTTTGGCCCGAGTTTAACTGGAACCCCGAAGTTGGAAGCGGGGTTGATCCTGCACCCGAGAGGGTAGCTGGCCATATTGTAAACGGGCAGTTGTTCGTTATGGTGAACACCGAAGCCGAAGAACACGCGAACAACGAAATAGTATAGGTTAAAACAATGAATCTATAGGTTGATAATGATGAATTTGATAATATTGTAAGCATGTTAAGCTATTGAATATATGTTTGTTATATTGTTTTGTGTTATAACTTATAAGAGTGGTTCATGTATATAAATAATATGGGCTATGAAACTTATGGTTGCTTTGATATAAAGGGTGTGTAATGTGGGTGGCCTTTGAAACAAGTAATTCCTTTCTTTAACACCTGAAGAGTGTGTTAATGTTGGGAAAATGTGTTATTATTATTATATTGGTAAGTTGAGTTATCCTGGAGTGGGGTATAGGTTAGAGGAAAAATAAACAACTTAAAACATGACCTAAAAAAACTTAGAAACTAGGTTTTTTATATACCCGGGTTTTTAATACCTGAATTTGTACGACCCCACCCGTAGGTTAGTAGGCATTTCAGTATGAAAAACCCGTACCCGGTAATACCTGAAAACCGGAACCGGGTTTTTTAATACCTGAAACCGGGTTTTTCAAATACCCGATCTATAGCTGAAATTATCCAAAAAATACCCCAACAAAGTGTAACCCCTTAAAAACCCCAATCTATACCTGAAAAATAGTCGAAAAAAGCCTGTAAAACCCGAAAATATGGTTTTTTTCAATACCCAGAAATATGACATTCAAATAAAATCCGAATTTAGGGTTTTTTCAATACCCGGATATACGGTAATCAAACACCCGGTTTTAGAATACTCAGTTTTATACTCGACTCGAACCCGATGCACAAGATATGATTTTTTTGAGACAATACCGAACCCGACCCCGGTATTGCAAATACCCGATTTTTCAATACCCGTCATACACAACCCGTATCTATACTCAAACCTGGGGATTTGAAAAACCCGACCCGTATCTATCCCAAACCGTATTTGAAAAACTCGATTTCTATACCTCTAGTATAGGTAGCATAAAGATGGTTGTGAAAAGGGTAATCTAAAGATTCCTAATCCTTACATCTAAAAAAACACTATTTTGGGAAAAAAGCAAACAAAATTCGATTTTAATTTTTTTATTATTTAAACTAATAGATCTATAAAGGGTTTTATTCTTCGGCCCATCCCATGAAACCTTGGTATCAAACCATCGTGGCCAAAAATAGTGTGAACATTGCAAAAAAGAATAAGTATGAGAATAGTAATAGATACCAAAAATAGAGTGTGGTTAACTCTATCTACATGATCATGCTAGAAAGATTTTTTTAAAAGTAAAATTATTGTAAATAACTTATAGTGAAACTTATAATTGTAAAATAATTTGATTAAGGTTAATAACTTGTTTTTGAATTTACACGGTTGATCTAAAAAGAAGCTTAAAATTCAGTAGTGGAACACAATCAAGGTGTTATGCCCTTCGATTACCTCGTTGTAGTGATGATGAAGTTCTTTTGACAAAGAAAAACTCGATAAGTAGCATATAGTTCGAGCGTAAGCTAATAATTAGTTGTCCATAAAAGTGATGTTCGCATATATCTTGTTATTTCTTATAGTGAAACTCTAACTCCGACGGCTACAAAAATAAATATATGTTACATACGAAAAGAGGATTGCAAGTAGAGATAACAAAAGAGCCTCAAGGCGTTGAGAAACCCGAAACATTCTGGAAGAGTATTTGTAAAAGAGGGTTTTGTATTAGATGGTATCCATCCGACTGTGCGAATTGGTTTACACACACCAAAATCGAATATATCAAGATATTGAATAAAATTAAAAGACGTAATAACATGAACCGACACATTACAATTGTATGGAATCAAAACTTGCCTCTTAAATAAGTTGTACCAATATTACATAAACCTCAAGTGTTCTCAAGTGCACTAACAATGCAACTAAATTACCTTATGAGATTATTTACACCACGTCTATTGGTGACCATGACTTCCCTTTCATTTTTTTTGTTAATTTCTTTTTACCTGTCATTTTTACCCATATCAAGATCCAATTAAAACAATTTGCCATTTTGTTTCATTCTTAACCCGGGTCGTTGTTTCAACCATAATCGAGCAGTGATAAGGCTAAACATGTTGTGGGCGTTAAATGTGTGCCTAACACATGTCTTTGCCAAACACCAAAACAAGCTTGTGAAATTTTGGACGTGAAACCCACCGATGCCAACCCATTAATGCCCAAATTGTATCAATGAGACAACGTTCATCCCAAACTGACCAATCACAGTTTTTTTGTCAATTGTTTCCTTGTACATGTCGGCTTGGATTGGAAGACAGGGTGGTCGACGACCCCGATCACCCTGCTAGGCCCGAGTTATTAAAAAATATTTTTATGAAAAAAATATATATTTATTTTTAATGTTTCCAATTATTCAACTCATGTAAACATATTTTTAGAAACAAACTATTTTTTACATAACCTAAATCATAATCAAGTAAGTAAATTTAAAATTTTTAATTATTTAAACCAATAAAAAACTCTTTTACTCAAGACCTAAAATTTTTTCCGTCTTCAACCCTAATTTTTTTAACGATCCTCAGAGACGGCACTGCTCATTAATCATACCACGACTCCCTAAAAGCCCTGTTCAGTGAAAACAAAAGCCTACGGTCGCTGTTAGCACCATTTAGTGAAAACAGAAGCGACAATTTTCAAACGAACAAATGAAAACCATGAGTAAAAGAAGACTAGAATGAGTGACCCACCACCTTAACAATCCCACGACTCCCAGATAGCCCCGTTTAGTGAAAACAAAAGCCCACTAGTCACTGCTAGCTTTGCTCAGTGTAAACAGAAGTGACCCTTTTCAAACGAACAAACGAAGGGCCAAACGAACAAATGAAAACCATAACGAGTAAAAGATGACTAGAACGAGGGACTCACCTCCTTAATCAGCCACGAGTCCCAGATAGCCCCCGTTTATGAAAACAAAAGCCCACCACTCACTGCTAGCCCTGTTCAGTGAAAACAGAAGCGACACTTCTCAAACGAACAATTGTAAACCACAACGAGTAAAATAAGACCAGGATGAGGAACTCGCTTCCTTAATCATCTCATGAGTTCCTGATAACCTCGTTTAATAAAAAAGGGAGGAAATAATGTAATTATTGAATGAGAGTTGTAGACTTTTTATCGTTACTTTACTTTTTATAACATTCTTTATTAATGACGGGGACGTCACGTGTCGTATAACGCCCATGTACAAAAAGGGGAGATGGAAATCCACACTAGATTCGTTTCTTTTGTAAAACGACACTCTTTTCAAAAGCAGTAATCACTAATAATAATAAACCTCCAAAACCGTTAAAAGTACCACTATTCAAAACCCTAGATTCAATTCATGATTCTGAAACGTATTCTTCTCTTCATATTCATCTTCCTCTACACCTTCTACGATAACTGGCTTCCAACACCCTCTTGCACCCTTGTTCCAGGTCCAAACGACCCACAAATCAACACCCTACAGGTTGAAGATGAGCTCAAGGTTATCATGGTTGCTGATTTGATGTTACCGGGTCGTGAAACTGGATCTGGGTACTTGGATATGCAGTTTATGGAGTTCTATTTTGCCAGGTTTTTTAAGGTGTGTTGGTTTTTGAGGTGCACACCAAGTGTTTGATGAAATGATTGTGTGAATGTTGTTATGTTTATAATTAAATATTGGGTACCCTTTTGGTTTTTGAAGTTGATTATGAAGCTGGTTATGATCTTATATTGGTTCGGTTGTTGAACTGCACAACAAGTGTTTGATAAAATGATTATATCAATGATCAGTGTTGTAGAATTTACTAGGTGCTAGTAGGTCGGTGGGGTACTGGCTAGCGATCAATCGGATTGAAATTTTTATTCAGTTACCACACACACACACACACACACATTTTTATATGTTATTTACGGAGTTTGGCCAGAAGTTGGATGGCGGTTTGATCCGACTTGGCCGATTAGCTAAAAATTAATCAGTTGACCTTTGACTACCAACTAGTCGGCCATTTTTTTCCCGCTTTTTCTAACATTGTCAATGTTGATAATAATCTGATAAAAATTGGGCACCCTTTAGGTTGATTAGCGATTGAGCTTGATTATGAAGCTGGTTATGGTTTAATTGTTGAATAACACACCAAGTGTTTGATTAAATGATTATATCGATGCTCATTATAGTCCTGATAGAAAATGGGATGCTCTTATGGTTTTTGAACTTAATTATGAAGCTAGGCCCGGATCCTATATTGGTTCATTTGTTGATAATAGTCTGATAATAAACGGGGTACCCTTTTGTTTTTTGAACTTGATTATGAAGCTAGCTGTGCATCTTATATTGGTTCAATTGTCGATCTAACTGTGCTCTAAATTTCTAATAATATTGATGTTTTCCTTTGAAGGATTCTGACATTTGAATTCTTGAAGCATCATAATCTGATCTTCACATGTTAATATTTCAACCAGAAATCATTTGAATTCTTGAAGCCTGATATGCTGATTGTATTAGGAGACTTATCTTCTCAAGGATCAAAACTGAGTCAAAGAAAATGGTCATACGTGGTGCAACAATTTCACAACTTATTGGGCCCGTTTCTTGATCTGACGTATCATGTTGTTCCTGGAGATAGAGACATTGGAGAATGCAGTAAGCTGAATGAACTATCTGCTAATAAGATAAGTAGAAGTTTTCCAGGTTTGGATTCTTCCGCTTGTGGATCGTTTGATATTGGAAATGTTAACTTTGTTTCGCTTAATTCGGTGGCGTTATTATGTGGAAACAATGATTTACGGTTTAGTGTTGAGAAGGCGCTGGAAACAGAACATTTAGAGTTGCAAACAGAAAAT
>NW_027502321.1:0-49661 GCF_021521415.1 Bidens hawaiensis | reverse complement strand
AATACGCGACAAAACCATCGTCTCCATCGGGGAGACTTATAATCGGCGCTTGACACAATTTTTGCTTTAACGTTTGAAACGCCGTTTTCTGCTCTTCTCCCCATTCATACTTTCGATCCTTTTGAGTCAGGAGAGTTAAAGGTTGGGCGAAGCTGGAAAAGTTCTCTATAAATCGACGATAATATCCAGCTAAGCCTAAGAATTGGCGGATTTCCTTTGGCGATTTAGGCGCTTGCCAATTCTTAATTGCTTCGACCTTACTCAGATCAACGTGTATTCCTTGATGGTTTACACCGTGACCGAGGAATTGCACTTCTTGTACCCCGAAGTTACACTTGGAGAATTTTGCATACAACTTCTCCTGATTCAGAAGCTCTAAAATTATTCTTAAGTGTTGCTCGTGCTCTTTTTTGCTTTTCGAGTAAATCAAACTATCGTCAATAAACACGAAGACGAATTTGTCGAGGTAGGGTTTACAGACTCGATTCATGAGGTCCATGAACACTGCCGGCGCATTTGTTAGTCCGAAAGGCATAACTAAGAACTCGTAATGGCCGTAGCGAGTCCGAAACGCTGTTGTTGCAACGTCCTCCTCTTGGATTTTTCATTTGGTGATAACTATATCTAAGATCAATTTTCTAAAAAAAATAAATCGCCCCTTGCGGTTGGTTAAACAGATCATTTACTTCGAAGAAGTGAATACCTATTCTTGATCGTCACTTTATTCAATTCTCTCTAATCAATACATATCCTAACACTTCCGTCCTTCATTTCCCAAATAACACTGGTGCACCCCACGGTGACTAACTAGGTGGTATAAAACCTTATCCAATAATTCTTGCATTTCAGTTGGTGCAAGTCGGTAAGATACTTTGGCAATAGGATACGCTCCTGGAATTAGATCGATACGAATTTCAACTTGTCATGCTGGTGGTATTCCGGGCAGTTTTTTTTTTTTTTTGGGAAAACTTCTGGATATTTACGTATCACCGGAACATCTTCTATATGTTTTCTTTTAAATCTGTGGCAATCACGTTTGTTAAATACACCACGTCTTCTTGACGTAAATATTATAACATCTCAAGATGAGATTAGAGTGGTAACATAATACCGTACACTTCTCTCTGTATCTAATCGCTTCATCGTCCGAAAGAGAGCTTCTAATCATTTTCTTTTCATATTTGATTTCAGCTTCATGTTGAGTTAGCCAATCCATGTTAACTATTACGTCAAAACTTCTTAACTTTACTGGTCGTAGGTCAATAAGGAAAGGTTAATCGTTCGGAATAATAGGACAATTCCGAACAATTTAGTTAACCATCAGGGATTTACCGTTAGCGATTCTACAGTATAGGGTTCTATAGTTTCACTAATCGGTATCTTTCCAAATGGTAGGAGGTTAACAGGAACTAACTTCTATCGGCGACCGTATAAATATCACTGAAGCCTATTGATTTAAAACTATAACATACTTAATACCACCTTTGGATCATGACGTGCTTTATTCGAATTACTCACAAAAGCACGGCTCCTTGCTTGATCAGAGGTTGATGCTTGTCATGAGGTTCGTCTTCCAACGACACCTTGGTTCAACTTTGGGCAATTTCTCTTGAAACGTTCTGTACTGCCACATTCATAGCAAGTACAACTGTTTGGCATAATTTGATTTCTTTGGATGGATTGTTACTGAAGCTGTTGGGTTCGGAGTGGTTGTACACGAATGGGTTGGGGTTGCCGGTTCACATGGCTTCAATTGGTTCTACAATTGGGGCATTACGTCCATCTTTACCACACCTGTGGCCTACCATCACTCGACATTCTTCTTCTGCCGATAACCATATTTTCCACATTTAGGGAAGGACCCTTCATGCGGTTCATGTTTTCACACCAGAACTAGTCTTAGTATAATTCTGGGTTGTAGGACATACCTACTTATTCAAAAGTCTATCTTGTACTATACCTTTATCATTTCTCTTCTTTAACACTCGACGTCTCACCTAACGTCCTTCCAGTCCGCTTCTCATAGAGTCAAATATATCAATGCTGGCTTGTGACACAACCCTTCCAAAGGTTGTATATATCACAGAATTGACTATACTCCTTATCGGTGGAGTTAGTCCCCAAAATAGCGCTCACTTCGCTTAGTTTCAGGAGTAATTAGCCATGTTACCAGACATGACAATTCCTTCAAAAGATTAGCGTGCTCTAAGTGATCAGTACACAACATTTCTATCTTCCATAGCTCAGTTTCCAATCTCTGAACTTAATTACTCGAATAAAAGTGCTCTAGCACAAGAATTTTAAATTCCGACCATATCATCTGAGTAATAATTTTCTAACTATAATTTTGTACCATCGTCTTCCATCACGATACAACATAATCTACTAACATATCTGTAGCATATTTCACTACACAATGTTCTAGACTCTTACCAATATCCTTAACCATTTCGATCTTTTCTATCCACTCGCTAATCTATTCTTCCCTTTACCATCAGTAAACTATTAATAATTTCCTTAACACAACCAACAAACATATCCTTCATACAGGATCTAATTCATTACGACTACTATTCATGTTTAGTTTATAACTAATACTTGTAGTCATAATAGTATTCGGTGGGACATTATCACTCTTAGTAATTCCATAAAGAATTGAAATATTCATATTCATGTGATTGCTCAATCTATAATTCTGCGACCACATTTGCATCAACACTAGCAGTGATCTGGGATACGACATTCGGTATCCTCATCTGCTATCTTTGAGCAATCAACTGAATCATATCAATCTCCATCATTGGAGTTACTCTTTTTATGTCATTCTGCCGTACCCATCCCGTACGCAGTAATCAATACTAATCTCACCGTATAACTCGTTACCAGCTCAATCATAACAGCAGGTACACATACACACCAAATATTATCATACATATTACACATACCAATATCTAGTATATATGTCCCACAAATATAATAATACATGGACTTAACCTGACGTCGGTTAACGTTTAAATATGTTTCATAACCCTTGTCACCAACCCACATATAGATCTTTCACAACTAAGATTAATGTTTAATATGCTTGATTTCAATATCCTTCTGCATGTCAGCATAACCGATACATGCTCACCGTGAGCATCAAACGATTACGTACCACAGAGTTATAATATCCGTGTCTATTTGTATATTCGGAATACACGGTATACCACCTACGAACGAACAACCAACTATGCTATAATGATTCTAACACCTCTTTGTGTATGGGTAATCATTCTATTTGAGTATACATGGGTATAGGCATCTAACGGATGTAAGGATAACATAGGGAGTTGCAAGGTTCAAGGTAATTGCGCAACCCACGTTGCCCTCAAATATTATCAATTACTATTATGGGAAACTCTATCACTTGCTCAGTCAATGTCCTCAGGCGTTCTAGGTTCGCTAAAATCGGTAATTCTCGATCTGGAGGTGGTATGTCTCATATGTTTGAGAGTGAGAAATACACATATATATTTCTATATATTATTTTTATCTGCTCATTTATTATCAAATTTATTATTATTATTATTATTATTATTATTATTATTATTATTATTATTTTTTTTTTTTTTTTTTACCTTAATGGAATAAGAATGGGTTCAGGTGCAGGTCCGTCTGTACGTGAGGGTCGGCGGTTCGGGTGAACATATGGGGTTACTAAGATATACGGTACCGGTATTGGTAGGGTAAGGGATTTATTAATTTTGGTTGGGAGTGACGGTTACTAGATATTTCTGGTTAATGTCAAACGGGAGATCTAATTTGGTACTATCATAACTATGGCCCGATAAGTCAGACTTATCATCAACCGATGCTCTAGGAATTTCAGCATCCTCGGTACTTTTATTATTTCATCCCCCGGTTACTTATCCGGGTCTTATTTCTCAATACATGTACTGACCAGATATGCACATATATATATATACACATTAGCACGCATAAATAATATTATATACTTTACACATATGTTGCCATTTTTACCTATTAATGTTCCCCGTGACTTCCCCTGAATTCTCTCGTGCGGACAAGTCTGTTATTATGTTCCGGACCATAATAACTCACTTGTCCATCCAAGTTCATCCAGATCTCGTCACTATATATTATTAGTTGATATTCAGATCCTATAATACTTGAGCTACTGGTTATATTTTAGGTATCTTTTAAAGACATCCTAATTCCTTATAACCAATGGCTCTGATACCAAGTTCTGTAACACCCCGTAACCGCAGCGGAAACGTAAACGGGATGCAACAGACACCTCTGATATCAATCACATTGTTTATAAAGAAAACTGAATACATTAATATACTTCAAATTACATTATCTCGTATTTCGTTACCGTCTAGGTGATACACACATCATGCAATACGATACATAATTCTATTTATTATAATGTATCCTAACATCCCGCACGCAAATCTTACACACATCAAGCACTTAGCACGTAAGCAATCACTTCATCTTAATTGTACCTGAAAAGCATGTGAGAAAACGGGTCAACTACGAATAGTTGGTGAGTTTCACAATTCGAGTAAACCATGATAAACCATTATCAAAATATAATATTATCGATGTAATTATTCTGAGCCCACAAGTGAAACCTCTGACTATCCACAAACAACCCCGTGGCATACTCCGCCCACGAACCTGCCCCAAACCGCTATGTCTAACATTACATAGCAAAATAAATAACAACAAAATAGACATGTGCAACTGGCTGGGAAACATCAGCAAATCCATGCCGGACCAGTTGGGTTTGTCAGACCAATAGTACTATTCACACTCTACCGGCTTTCAGTTAATCACTCGTGTTCCGGGGCCTTAGAATGTTAGCAACTCAGACAATTACCATCTTAGTATATTTCCGTACGATTCCCGTACAATAAAATTTATATAAATACACGCAAATCCATGCGTTCAGTATGTACTTAAACATTTCAGTAGTAACATGCTTCCGCCCCGAGAAAATATTTAAAAACAATTCAGAAAAAGGGGCCCGTGAAACTCACCTTAGCACATGCAAGCAGGTAACAACAGTCATTATTAGTTAACACGTCCAATCTGTAATATGATCCCTACGATCGTTATTATACAATTATTGTTTATATAATCTTTAACCGTGTTAACCGGTACATCTGGGGACACTGTTAACCCAGTACTGTACCCATTCCGGGGGCAATGTTAACCCAGAAACTGTACCCGTTCCGGGGGCAATGTTAACCCAGAACACTTCTCCGGACTCAGATTGTGATTTCGTTTAGAGTTCAATAGTCAAAATTAATATTAGTTCGTTTTCCCGTTTTGCGTGCCTAGCACGGTTATCCCTTTTTACGTTTCAAAAATGAGTTTGGTCACACACGACCCGAAAATAGTTGTTGACTGATAATTAAATTAATGTTGTGAAATTAGAGCTCGGTTTAGACGCCCCGATTGGCCGCGGGGCCCGTTTCCGTCTTTAGTGCACCGGAAACTGTTAAATCGGATAAATTACTCAAATCATCCGAATTATTTTCGGATGATTTATTTTTACTTGTTTAACTCATTTATATGAAAATAGTTCATTTTTAGGATTTTTATACACCGGTCAGCTCGTTTAGACGAACTTTACCGGTTTACGCGTTTTAAACTTTAAAAGTTTGTTTTTGCACAAATAATTATCCGTTCAATCTCGGATCTTGAAATTTTGTACAAATCACTTTTTGACAGTGGGGAATTTTATAAAAATATTTCCAGAATTAAATTCTATATTTAAAATTTATTTATCTATTTTTAAACACCATTTAAACACTAAATATGTCGTAAATACCAAACGACCTTAAAAAAATCCCAAATTTTTCCTGGATGACCCCTTAAATCCACATAGTCCCCTGTAATTTTTCTAAAACCAAAATCCCTCTTTACATGCCATTTTCACTAAAACCGAGCTAGAAAACCCTAGAACTCGTTTAACCGAAAAGCCTACTTAGACTTCTCCAACGGACCTAAAATTTTGTGTGTGACTTTTAAATGTTATATAAAGATTATCTGGAATTTTCCAGAATTTTTCATGATATTTAACTATTTTTTACCATTTTTAGCCAAAACCGAGCATTAAATTCACCAAATATTCATCCTTTGTCCAAAAATTACCAAAATTTCACAGAACTCATATTTTCATATATCTAACACCTCTGTAAAATTTCATGACCTAACTCTAAACCATCCACAATCTGTCCAAAAATCCATAACCGAACATAAACCGAATATACCTTTTGTTTTCCGCCACTACAAGCTACAAACTCGTTTTTCCGCCTTATCTACCACTAAATACAGAACCTACAACCAACATACCACAATACCAAGCAAGTTACACTCACGATCAAGCCTCTTACACTATAGTTTCGGTTATTGTTTCAAAACTAAAGTTTGAACCGTAAAAATTCGTTTTTGGTTCGTTTAACTCCTTTCTTGGACCAAGATCCCTTGTATAACCCGTATACATCACTTGATCATGCAAGAATCGGTTTTCATCTCGGGTTTTCACCCTTTTTCACTTGAAACCTCATTTTCTTGCAAATAAACTAAAGAAACGAAGATGGGAACGTAAATAACTCGACTTTTTACCTCGGTTTTCTTGCTAAAATCTCGGTTTTTAGTTCATGAAGTGGAGGGGATTGAAGATCTTGCACTAGTTGGTTTAGAAAAAAAATAATAAGGCTTGGGGTAACACCCCTAGCCGATCAGAACTTCAAGGGTGGTGGGGTGGGACCCACCTCTCCATTTCTAGCCACATATTTGGATTACTGAAATCTGGATAATATTTTGGATAATCTGGTTCAGTTCGTTTTTCGGTTAAATGTTTAATTCAGCTTAAAACGAGTCTAAAACGGTCGTTTTCGGCCTAAAAATGAAATTTATATAAAACCACTTTAAAAACTTTAAAAACTTAAACCATGACTTTCATTAACTTAAAACATCATATTATTAATATTTGTGCATCTTTTTCGGCTTGATCGATCGTCTCTTGCTTGGTTTGGTATTAAAGGTTTCGTTTAACGTACCGACGTACCATTAAATCGAAAATTCTTTTTCTGTGCTTTAATTCACTTTTCCCGAAGCTTTAATACTTCGTAATCATCACTAAATATCATATATCTCGTCTATAATGTAATCCTCGATTCGTTCGGGCTTCAATAACCGTTAATCGGTTAATCGCATATTCAATACGATGAATTATATATTCACGTACAATCAATACAGTGAACCATCTATTCTCGTATAATTACTATGGTAATTCATGTACCCGACATTAAATATAACGTAACTATTGTCTACCGGTTAGGGTATGCCTGGTTTCGTCGGAATCGTTACAGAAACTCATGGTTCCGTTAAACCAAAGTTTATTCCAACCGAACCTTTATGCAAAAATGTTAATTCAAATGTAGTTCAAGCTGCGTATCTAAGACGAAAGTCTAAGAAACCTGTAACTTATTCTCAAGTTGCTGAACAACAATTGAATGCAACTAAGTTTAATTTTTCTCAAGAAAACCAAAAGGTGCCCATAACTGAGGCCTGGGCTGCCTTTTTGAACTAATCATTTTCGTTTGTATGTAGGGTACATCCAAGACCATTTATGGTGAAAACTGGATTATGGATAGTGGATGTTCTCGTCATATTACTGGAAATCTCGACCTCTTAACGAACGTAAGAAATATTCAAGGGGGTTATGTGGCATTTGCTGGGAATTCTAGGGGTATGATTACACAAGAAGGTGATGTTTCGAATGGGCATATTACATTTGAGAAGGTTAACTATAGTTATAAAGTGGACCATAATTTATTGAGTGTGTCATAAATCTGTGATAAGCAATACACTACAGTATTTACAGATAAAGAATGTCTGATTTTAAAACCGGGTTATGTGATTCCCGAGGACATGGTTGTCATGCGATCACCTCGATCAAATGATATTTATGTCTTGAATATGAGTTCTAAAGTATCAACATCGATCGAAACATGTTTTGTCTCGAAAGCAATCGAGAAAGACTCTATTCTATGGCATCGTAGAATGGGTCACATTCATGTTCGAAAGATGAACTACGTGATGGCAAATGACCTAGTTGAGGGTGTCTCATTGAAGAATTCTAAATTATCCGATCACTGTGTTGCCTGCAAAATGGGCAAATAGAAGAAGAAGTCACACCCATCTAAGTTATTAAATTCCATTGTTACTCCTCTTGAACGAATTCATATGGATTTGTTCGGTCCAGTGAATTGTGCGAGTATTTCGGGGGATTGGTATTGTCTGGTATTACTGATGATTATTCACGATACTCATGGGTCTTGTTTATGACTTTGAAAGATCAAACACCGGTTCTCGTTCAAAATTTAATCACTAAGATCGAATCACTTTACAAACAGAAAGTGGGGAGAATTAGAAGTGAAAATGGTACTTAATTTAAAAGTAATGTGTTGGATTTCTTTTGTTTACAAAAGGGAATTCATCGAGAATATAGTGCCCCATATGTACCATAACATAACGGTGTTGCTGAACGAAAGAATAGAACGTTGATTGAAGCTGCTAGAACTATGCTTGCTGATTCAAAGCTTCCTATCCAGTTTTGGAATGAGGCGGTGAATATTGCTTGTTATACACTCAATCGAGTTCTAACGGTTAAGAGACTCAAGAAGACAAGTTATGAGTTTTTGAATAATCGTAAACCTAATTTAAAGTACTTGGAGCCATTTGGGTGTCCCTGTACTATGTTGAAAAATGATGCGGGAAAGTTCGATGAAAAAGCCATTAAAGATTATTACTTGGGTTATGCATCACCTAAGAAACGAGTTTTTAACTTTACGTCTGGTTGTGTTGAAGAATGGTATCATGTGGACTGTCAAAGGTACACTACTCCTTCTCAAGGGAAAGGTCCCGACTGGATGTTTGATTATGAAGGATTATTTAATTCATTAACTCCAACAACCGATCATTCAGAAGAAGATTTAGTTCGTGCTTATTTTGAAGGACACTTGGAAATTCCAAGGTTTGCATGTTCTAATGATGTTGATGTTCCAATCGATGCTCCAACAAAAGAACCTGATAATGAGTCTCCTGTTCATTTTGATAATGCTTCTACTTCATCTGATAACAATACAGTTCTGGATCAAGTTATTAAACTTGATAGTGATGTTTCATCTCATGAATTAGGTGAACATTACACTAATTTATTTGAAAATGTTGCTGTTTCTGAGAATCCTACTCTTAGGATTCATAATTCCCATCCACAAGAAAACATTATTGGAGAACTTGATGTGGGAGTTCAAACACGTCATCAAGTTGCTTCATCTGGTGAAAATAATGTCTTATGTGCTTATGCTGACTTACACTCGTCTGGGATTGTGAATCTTGCTAAATTCACTTGTTTTGTATCCCAAGTTGAACCAACGACTCCTCGTATGGCACTTTAAGATCCTTCTTGGGTAGAAGCCATGCAAGAAGAATTACAGCAATTTGCACGTTTGGGTGTTTTGGATATTATCGACAAACCTGCTAGAGTCAAGAAGTCCATTCCGACTATGTGGGTATATAAGTGTAAGAAAGACGATCGTGGGGTAATTGTGAGACACAAGGCACGATTAGTGGTGCAATTTTTTCATCAGCAAGAGGGTATTGATTACACTGAAGTATATGCTCCAGTTGCAAGATTAGAGTCGATTCTAATCTTTCTGGCGTATGCTGCTTACAAGAACATTAAAGTTTATCAAATGGATGTCAAAAGTGCTTTTCTCCATGGTGAACTTCATGAGGAAGTGTTTGTTTTACAGCCTCCAGGTTTTGAAGACCCTGATTATCGACCGTGTTTACCGTTTAAACAAGGAATTGTATGGTCTACATCAAGCCCCGAGAGCTTGGTATGGCACCCTCGCCGACCATCTGACGGATAATGGTTTCAAACGTGGAACAGTTGACTGCACTTTGTTTTATAAAAATATTGGTGATGATATTCTCCTGGTTCAAATTTATGTTGATGACATAATCTTTGGGTCAACAAACGACACGTTATGTAAGGAGTTCGAGAAATCAATGCAAACCAAGTTTGAGATGAGTTCGATGGGAGAGATGAATTTCTTTTTAGGGTTGCAGGTTCATCAGTCTGCGAAAGGAATTTTCATTCATTAGACTAAATATGTGAATGGCGTCTTGAGCCGATTCAAGATTACTGCCGGAAAAATCCCTTCTACTCCTCTTCCCGTGGGTCACAATTTATCGTCGGATGAATTGGAGGATGCCGTTGATCCGACCCTCTATCGAGCTATGATTGGTTCTTTAATGTATCTAACTGCTTCTCGACCCGACATAATGTTTGTTGTTTGTTTATGTGCTAGGTACCAAGCTAGTCCCCTAGTGACTCACCTGGCAGCGGTCAAGCGTATTCTGCAATATATAAGGGGAAATCCTGACATTGGGTTATGGTACCCCAAAGATGATACTTTTGATCTTACCGCTTATTCCGACTCAGACTATGGGAGATGCAAGATTAATTTTAAGTCTACCACAGCGGGATGTCAATTCTTAGGAAGCCGGCTTGTTTCCTGGCAGTGTAAGAAGCAGACAACGGTCTCCACTTCAACCGCCGAAGCTGAGTATGTTGCAGCCTCGAGTTTCTATTCCCAGGTTTTGTAGATACAACTACATCTTCGCGACTACGGTTTGAAGTTTTTTACTACTCCCATCTTGATTGATAATTCTGCTGCTATTAGTATCACCAAAAATCCCGTACAACATTCTAAAACGAAACATATCGAAATTCGATATCATTTCATACGGGATTGCTATGAAAAGAAATTAATTGACCTTGAGAAAGTACATACTGATTTTCAGAAAGCCTATCTATTTACCAAAGTCTTTGATAAAATGCGTTTTCAATTTTTGCTTGGTTTGAATGGATTGAAGACCCTTGCTGATATCCTGAAACAAGGATAATTATGTGTCTTTTCTGTTAATTTTGGTCTATCATTTTATTTTATTTTTAGGTTTTAGAGGGTGAAGCTTAGAAAATACAAAAATATTGTGCGTTTCGTTTATATAGATAAAACCCAAAAACATTAGAAAATTTTGAAAAATCAAAAATACTCTGATCTTTCTTGAATTTAATTTATTAAAATTGAAAAATCAAAAAGGTTGTGTTTTTAGTTTGTACAGAAAATTTTGAAAAAGTGAAAAAGAATGTGAATTTCCTGTTTATAAAGAAAAATCCGAAAAGACAAAAAGATTGTGTTTTTAGTTTGTAAAGGGAAAAACCTAAAAGATTTTTGCTTACGTTCGCTGAAAATTATGTCATTTACTTCTATATGAAAGAGATATATTTGTATATGTTTGGCCCTGATAATTTCTTGTAAATCTTCGGGGTAGTTATTTACATGATAATAGAAAGTATTTGGGGTGTTCGTTAAGTCTTCTACTTTATTTTTAGCTGAAAATTATGTCAGTTATTTGTTTTTGTGAAGCATGCTTGCATGTATTGGTCCTGTTATCTACTTGTAGATGGACAGGATAGCCATTAATTTATTACCTTAATTTAACTGGGGCGATTAAATTTATTTATGCTACTCAAAATTTTGAGTTTTTGAAGCAAAAAGAGAAAATGATAGTACATTAATTATTTGACCCCAAATCCAGAAAGAAATAAGCTTAAAAGACTGAATGCTAAATCATTGGTGCTTTGATAGGTCTTAAACAAGCCGTTAGAGTAAAGTAAGTGATATAAACCTAAAGAAAAGCCAAATTGAAAGAGGTGTTAGTCTCTAGCAAAAGTCTCGGTGAGGATGGCAGAAATGTAATAACCAGTCATACTCAAGCCTTATAGTTGTTGATCTCCCAAAAATATAATAAAGCAAATAACAAGCGTTAGGATTCTGGACACTGTGAGCCTTTATGCGGCTTAATCATCTGAGTATTCATAAACATGAATATTTCATTCGCTTGTAGAGCAAACCCAAAGTCATTAATCTTGATCACTGTTGTACATCGTACAATCCAAATTACAGACTTGATCAAAATCCGATGTTAGTCATACAATTGTTCCTCCCTTGCGCACGTCTCAATACCAATAAGAAACGGACCCCAGGGGGTACAATGTATGTAAGCCGACAGATGGACTCGTGCATTCTCACTCACAGTAAAGGAAACTTGATGCATTGCTCAAATATTCTAAACGTTTCAAATTTTGATCAAAACTATAATGGTTTAAGTCAAGTTGGGGTGATTAGGCAAAAATCAAATTATGCTTGAACCGAGATTAGAGGCTGATAGTTTCTGATATTCTGTGGGCTAATTGAACCTTAAAATCATTTCACAAAAATGCTCGAAGGCTTGTTATAAGATTTAAGTGGACAACAATATCAATGACCGACTTAACGCCAGTCACAATATGCTGAAATATAAAACTGTGATGGAAGGGCATTTTGGTCAATATGATTCTCTGCTCAAACTCAACAAAAACACAAAAATATGTACTGCTTTTGAAACTCATAGAAAAACGCAAAAAGAGTGTCTATTTTCTAGTTCGGTTATTTCTGTAAATGCATTCTTTAATTTTTACAAAATACCAAAAATGTTTTATATTTCATATTACATATTATTTAAGTTGTGTTTTAAATTATGTTTCAAAAACGTGAAACGGTGTTAAGTTATTCGATTATCAAGATAAAGATTTTCGATAATTCAATGTAAGTTAGTGTTAATTTTAATGTGATTTATTTATTTGATTTAAATTCATTTAATTTAAAATATAAAATCAAATAATGTCTAATTCGTTAATTATGGATAACGAATTAGGTGTTTTTTAACGTACTACACTCTAGTTCGTTCACCTAATTCGCTTCCGCACTCTGTAACGAAACACTTCTAGTTCGTTATTCATATTTAACGAATCAAGACCCGAATCAAGTCTCATTCGCTACTCTGCGCGTTCAATGTTGACTAACGAATTAACTGATTCGTTTATTTAAAATCTTAAACGAATTAGATCTGATTCGTGCTTTGTGAAACATGTAAGGACGGTGTATAAAGGACAGGCGTGAAACGAACCGTCATATACTATTAATCTTCTTTTTTACACTTAACGTTACTCTGCTCAAATTTTTCATAATTTTTCGATCATCGAAATTTGACCTTTTGAGTATACCAGTGTGGTGATGATTACTTATTTGTGATTTTCGTCAAAAATGTTACAGATTTGATAGGCTTATTATGTGATTTTGTTATAAGGGTTTTACGGCTTTTAAACTCTGTATCATCGGAGTCATACTGTGTTAATGTATCTTATTTTGATATCATTGTGATCGGAATATCATTCCGAAACCCTTGGTAGTCTTTAATCAGGGTTTGATTCTAGATTACCGGGTCAATTGATTGTGTGTTATTTCGGGTGTTTATGCTCTGTTAAAATCCCTATTAACCTAACTTATTTCATGATTGTTGAACCTCAAATCAACACCATTTGATTCGTATTGTGTTTCCGAGATCGTTACGAATGTCGATTCGGTTATTCAAAGATTATTATGGAATAATCAAACCTGGATTTAGCATTTTGACGTTTAGTGTTCATATTTAATTTTGACTTTGACCTGGAGAGTCAAAGATTAAGCCAATTTTGTGGCCATTCGTTATACTTAGAGAATTGGAACTCTTCGTGTCCAATTCATTAAGTAACTCACACGAACTAGATTAGAGAATAAGGTATTTAACGAATCAGCTTAAGATTCGTCAATTTGACATGAACTACAAGTTAATTCGCTAAGTCTCTTTCGTTAAATTATTTACTTGATAGCGAATCAGTCAATTCGTTATATTTTTGTAACGAATCAAACCGTTTTTGTTAACGAATGACATTTCAATATTAAATATTTAATTAATATTGATAATTAATAAAATATTCCAAAAGTCTAAACGCGTCGATACATCGATTACACACGACATCTAAAAATTAAATACACCATCACTTGATAGATATATATGTGCTTATTGTATATTAAACCTTCACATTACTTATATTCGTTTATATTTATTCAGTCTAATTGTCAGACCCCGTTAAGCGAATTGCGGAAGCGTAAAACGGAAATGCAACAGATACAACTGGTATCAAATACATTGTTCATAAAGAAACATTACTAACTAATTTACAATTTATTACATCGTTCTAACATCTTTTACAAACTAGGTGATACAATTTAACCTGTTCTTCAATCACTTTACTTCTAACTCAAATGCCCACGACATCAATCACCAATCAGACACGTAACGCACAGGAAATTACTTCTCATATCTGATTACCTGAAAAGCATGTTAAAACAGGTCAACTACGAATAGTTGGTGAGTTTCATAAGTTTTAACGAAATCAGTTCTGCGCACCATACAGTCATAATTTGTATGTACGCGCGTATGTAAAAATATGTATTTACGGTTGTATAAATATGTACAGCCATATCCTTGTGTGTGCATATGCACACATGTAGGTTTATAATATAAATTCGAAATTTCGGTAAAATCGTGATTGTTTGTTCGTACTACCTGTTTCCAATTTCCGTGTTTAACCAACCACTGTGGACCTTCTCCCACAACGGTTCCACAAAAACTCAACCACTGTGGCCCCCCTTCCACCCACAACGGTTCCGCGTTAACATCAACCACTGTGGTCCCCCTTCCACCCACAATGATTCCATGTAAACTCAAACATTATATAGTGTACACGCAAATAATTAGTATATTCTACACATATTATTTCCTACGGCTAATCACATAGCATGTATATAGACAGTATTTATCACGTATCACCAAATACTGTGGCTCCCCATCCGCCCACAATACGCATAATCACATTATTTTCTTAACATTCATGTCATAATCAAGTTAGTTCGTTTAATAAGTTACAGCAGAACTTGGCTCATAGGCCATACTCAACTTTAGTTTAGTAAGTTGCAGCAGAACTTGGCTCATAGGCCATACTCAACTTTAGTTTAGTAAGTTGCAGCAGAACTTGGCTCATAGGCCATACTCAACTTTAGTTTATAAGTTGCAGCAGAACTTGGCTCATAGGCCATACTCAACTTTAGTTTAGTAAGTTGCAGCAGAACTTGGCTCATAGGTCATACTCAACTTTAGTTTAGTAAGTTGCAGCAGAACTTATGTATCAATAGGTCAGGTGCCTCGCTTATAGCCTGATTCCTATAAACGGTATCGTACTGTTAATACTAGTACAGTGTTTAAACCAAATCGGGCTGTATAACTAGTTTGGTTATAGCTGTTAGGCCCAGAACATGACCATAGTCTTAGATTGTGACGTTGTATACTATGAAATTATTAAAATCAGACTTGGCTCAGTTTCGCCGTTTCCCGAGCCTAGCCAAGTTGATCGTTTACGCGTTTCGGGAATAGGTAAGATCATAAAAATTTAAGTAAATATATTGATTGATAAAATGTTTTGATTTATGAAAAAATTTTAGGGTTTCGGTATCTGGTTTGATCGCAGGGTTCGTTTCCGTTTTCACACGGGTTTGATATACAAAACACGTACAATCCACCCGAATTGTCCGGAATTCTCGTAAAAAGTTCGTTTTTATCAATTTCATTCAAAAATACGATATTTGACCACTTTTGACATTTTGACATACCAGTCAATCCGTTAAACACAAAACTGCCGGTTTCGTTAAAACATTTATAATTTAAATCTTCGATTAATCATAACTAAATATGTGCTTATATATAAATTATTTAAATTTTATAAAAAATACATTAAAATATGGAGAATTTTATAAAAATATTTTCAGAAATTTTATGATTAATTATCTATTTATAAAAATTCATTTAATAGGTTATAATCGTGTAATAAATGGCCCGTTTATATCAAACGACCTCAGAAAAATCTGATAATTTTTGCAAATGGCCTCAATTTTATTACATAGCCCCTGCAAAATCTCCAGAACCTAACTCTTTTGAAAATATGCCTTTTTGTGCGTATTTCGGCTGTTAAAATTCGGTTAATTCATAATTGCACAAACCATACTTAGGCATTTCCAATGATCCCCAAACTTTACCAGTGATCTTACCATCACATATTAATCTCCAAAACCAAGTTTCATAATTTTTCAATATGTTTAGCTATTTTTCCCAAATAAACGCTTATAAACGGAAATAAATTCACAAAATATTCTCCGTTTATCGAAAAATTACCAAATTTGAACAGGGACTCATTTAATTGATCCCTAATGTCCCTGAAAATTTTCACAAGCTAAAAACAATCACGTCACAACCTAATACTAAACAGCCCTTAAACGAGTGTTACGGGTTTATCTTGTCGGTTTTCGATGAGTTTTGCTAGCTTAAACGACTTTCCGGGTCTCGGGTTGCAAACTCAGTGTATCTACATATCATATAACATCAAACCAAGCATAAATCATCCATCTGACAGCCTTGATAATTAGGGTTTCGGTTTTGGGTTCAAACCGAACTTTCAAACCGTAAAAACGTTGTATTCATGTTCTAATCCGCGTTTTTGACCAAAATACGTATATCTTCCTGGTTTGTAAACATGTTTAACATCAAAACATGGTTTTACTTTATTTTTATGGTTTTTGGATGGCTAAACATGTTTAAAACTAATCAAGAACTAATTTTCCATGATTAAACCTTAATAATCAAGCATGTAATCTCATGTATTTAGAGGTTTACCTTTAGGGTTTGGGCTGAAAAATATGAAGAAGTCAGCTGAGATTGTTCTTGGATAGTTTGGAATGTTAAAATATCTTTAAAGTGTGGCTTATGTAACAAGCTATACAAAGGGGTCCATCCCCCCAACTTGCGGCCGCAATTAACAAGGGCCCATTGGGCCTCTTTTTGGCCCAATGGTGCCTCGGTTTTCGTGCCACGTGTAAAAGTCGGTCAAAAATTTAGTTCGGGTTCGGTTTTTCGCAAGAAAACTAGTTCGAGTGCGAAAACCAACGCAAAAACGAGTGTTTTTCAGCTTCTTTTTGTAAAATAAGAAAAACGTACTGACTCGTTGTAAAATTCCAAAATATTTTCACGGATTGCTTAGAACATGTCATATAAGTGTTTTATAAATCTTTTTTGGCTTAACGGATGCTACAATGCTCGTTTTGATATTAACGATTGCGTTTAAGCTTATAGCGTATCGATAAACGAAACCTTTTTCGTTTAAAGAGTTTTAAACATACTGGGGCCTAAATATCAATATGTTAGCCTCTATAATATATATATAACTCGTATATGACCCATCAGTATATATACGGGTCATAATTAGTATCGGTCGGTTACTCGTTTAAGCACTACGAATTAACAGATTTATCGTTTACTTGTTACGTAATGAATATAGTATACCTCGTTATGTCACGAATGTCACATATATCGCTTATAGATAGCACCCTGGGATATCCGGACCATAACCAGACCCGTTTGGTTATTCGTTTGTTCGTTATGCAATAAGCGGTTAAACGCTTATTCGAGTTTGTAAGTACTAAGGTGTACTCGGTTTTGCCACAGATGTCACACTAATGGCCGATCAAATGGATCAAGATCCACCCGCTGCTCCCCAAGAACAAGAACAACCTCAAAAACAAGATGAAGTACAGTTGCTACCATATGACAAGAAGCATAACATCTGTGCCTTTGTTGATTCAGACGTTGCTGATGAAGCTCAGTTTGGGACTATGTTAACATTTCTACGTCGGTCGGTGATACATTATGCTATAACTGTTCGACCTACTGTTTATCTGAGTATTATTAGGCAGTTCTGGAATACTGCTGAGTTTGTTGACACTGAGAATCATATTCGAGAAACAATCAATCAGACTCCCATTACAGTGGATGTTAATGTGATTAGGATGGTGCTTCGGTTTGGGGACATGATAATAACCCAAGTGAGTTTGATAAGGAGTTAATCAAGGGCTTGTTTACACGTGTACGTTATGGTAGGAATATTGAAGATTCCATGTTTAACAAGAATGGTTTATGTCCTCCCTACAAGTATCTTTTACACGTTTTGATTCACTGTATGGGTGGTCGTAAAGGTGGATTTGATGAATGTCGGATCAGTTTGCAATCGGCATTTGTGGCTGTTATTCTCAATAAACCATTCAACTTCTCAGAACTGGTCTTCGATGATTTGAAAGAACAAGTTCAGCAAACGGCTCAGAAGAAGAAGTTCTTAATGTATCCACGATTTTTGAAGTTGATAATTCAAGACTTGATACCAAACTTGGTGATTGTCGAACTTTGGTGGATGATGTTCTTGAATTAGAACACATGAAGGCCGACACTGTGCATAGAATGACGATCTAACGTAAGGAGAAGCCACGTGACAAACATATGATTGGTCACATTATTAATCTTGATTATGTATATCCTCCCAATGAACGCTGGATCCATGATGACTCGGATTCCGAGCGTGAGGGAGGAGAAGGTGGGAACGATGGAAATGATGATGGTGATGATGGTGGAGATGGTGGTGCTGGTGATGCAGTTCTTCAAGAACAACAAGCTGCAGTCAACGACGATGGTTGCTCATGAGAGACTTGGTATGATTCCACATATGGCATTAGCTGAAATACCAATGCCTTCTGCTACAACTTCCACTGTTCCTCCAACACCGTCTATGAGGCCTCCTCCACCTAGTGAAGTCTCATTCATGAGAATTACAAGGCCTCAGGGACCAATTCAGCCTGTTCATCCATCCTTGTATAATATGCCACAGAACCGTCAGAAAGACATGCTATTGAATCTCCTACATTTGTATGAAAACCAA
Source organism: Bidens hawaiensis (assembly GCF_021521415.1). NCBI lineage: Eukaryota > Viridiplantae > Streptophyta > Magnoliopsida > Asterales > Asteraceae > Bidens > Bidens hawaiensis. The sequence continues at coordinate 30,826 of NW_027502321.1, read as the reverse complement.
ATGTCTGCTGACTGTCAAAATCAAGAACGCCTAATGGAGAATCAAAGAAGGCTGATGAGTTATGTTTCATTCTGTCAAAAGGAGACGAAGGAGCTTCGTGCGATTGTTGAGTCTCAGGGGGTGAAACTCAAAGAACATGAGGATCTGATTTTGCAGTTAACATGTAAAGATGATGCATTGAAGAAACTCAAGAATGATGACCAAGATCCTAACGAGTCTGGTGCAGGAGGTGAGCCTAAACAAGCGCAAGACTCATCTTCCGGTGCATGTACAAGTGGTGGTGATGACTCGGGTAAGCAGGTTGTTGTTTATCATGATTCAATTGCTGTTAAACCGATCGAAATGATTGAAGCCAATACCGACATATTTGTGGATGGATCGGAAATGGTTAGGAGTGTGGTGAACAAGGATGAGATTGAGGTTGATGATTTTGTTGAAAGGTCTCTAACACGATAGCAGATTTCCATACTGCTAGGGTTGAATGATGAACAATTAACTGTGTTAGAGACAGAGCCTGATGTTGAGGTAGTGAATGAGGAAGATATAATAAATGATCCATCTATTCAAATGAATACGGATTTTATTTATGAAGATGAGGAAGTTGAAGTTGAAGACGTCACTGCTAAGGAGTATTCTGATTTGTTTCAACACACAAACGTTGATCAAGGTACTCCGGCTTTCAATAAGCAAACGTTTAAGCCGCTGAGGATGATTTGGAGAAGAAGTCCAAGGGTAAGAAGGTGGTTGATACGAGATTTAAATCAATCGAGAATCCAACCGATGCTGATATTGTTAAGTGGTTCAGCTATAAAAAGGTGAGTAAGATTATCAAAGCGTATCGATATGTTGATCAGGAACAGAAGGAAGAAGTTGCCGCTAGAGCCAAAGCTAATCAAGTGACATCTTTCAAGACCAAGTCAAAGGTTAAAGGTGACATCGTTTCTTAGCTATTTGATTTTGAACTAAAGGTATGCATCGTGAAATGGGAGAAAGGGATTCAGTACTATGAGAAGATTATGGATGTTCTTATGTTACCACGATGGGATGTTCGTACCCTCGCATGTCGTCCGTTTATCAATCGTGGTGGAGATCGGACAGCCGAGTGGTTTCATCACCACCTATTGTTCGAAGTCAATCATGGTTTCAAGTTTTTCAAGCCCCAGGTCCCTACACGTAAACGTATTGATGAAATTAATCCAAGGACTAGCGGGAGGAAGCTTGTTCTTAAGGTAAAGCCGCCGAAGACGATGAAGCTGTGCTGGTGAAGACGATGCACCAACACATGCATCTATCGTTCTACCGCTGGTACTACCATAATCGTACTGGCGAGGTCGTCATTGTGTTGAGTAAAGGTCTGAAGACTGAGCTTATTAAGATTATCGACCCGATGTGGTTGGTTAATTTAACAAAGACCGATTATGACGTGCTGCACAAGAATAAGATTTTGATTGAGCACGATGAAGACTATGATCTGGCTATGCAATTCCAACGCGTTGTGCGTGTTTGTTATGAGAACCGGATTCATAGCTGCAGAGATTGGCAGTCCAAGCGTTTCAAGTGATGATCAAAGACAAAGAGCTCAAGACGAGGGGGTGTCTGTTAGTGCACGGTTTTGCGTCTCGAGTCTTTGTATTTATCGTTAACGTATTTGTCGTTTTGTTTAATGTAATAAAAAGTTAATATATCTTTGTAATTCGTTAATGCAATGTCTAGTTCGCTAAGGATGTTTAGCGAACTAAGACTTAAGATATTATCCCTCCTGATTCGTTAAGGATGTTTAACAAATCAGGGGGTGTTTCGTTAAGATTATTATCTATTTAATGTATGTAACGAATTGGAGTTTAGTTCGTTAGGGGATGCTAACGAACTAACTCCATCATCTATATATAGTGAACATTGTTCACACATTAATTTAAGCTTTGAGATTTAATTAACGAAACTCTGTCCAAACTCTCTCTCAATATTCATACTAATAATATTAACATTATACACACTACTAATAATATTAACATACATACCATCAATATATATAATATATATAGATATAGGTAATGTTTTAACTATAGATCAATGGCAATCATGAATTAGATCTGTATTAGAAGTTAATTATAGATCAAACAAGTGCCGCTTACTACTAGCACTCCGGAGCTTACACTGACAACGACAATGGTCCCTCATGACAGGCTTGGTATGATTCCTCACACTGCCTTAGCTGAGATACCAAGACCTTCTGTTATTTCCTCAACTACTCCTCCAACACCGTTCATGAGGCCTCCTCAACCTAGTGATGTTACATTTATGAGGATTACACGACCACAGGGACCAATCCAGCCAGTTCATCCATCTCTTTATAATATGCCACCACATCGTCAAACATACATGCTTTTGAATCTTCTTCATTTGTATGTAAATAAAATGTCCGCTGACCGCCTGAATCAAGAATGACAATGGAAAATTAGAAGAAATTGATGAGTTATTTCTCCTTTTGTCAGAAGGAAACGAAAGCCCTACGTGAGATTGGTACGTCTCAGGAGGTGAAGCTGAAAGAACAAGAGGATCTCATTCTGCAACTCACGTGTAAAGACGATGTGTTGAAAATGTTGAAGAATGATGATGAAGAGGACCTTGATGCTTTAGGTGCTGGAGGTAATGAGCCGAAACAATCTCACGGTACTAGTGGAGCTCGTGAATCTGATAAGCAGATCATTGTTTATCATGACACGACAGCTGCGAAACCGATTTAGATGATCGAAGCTGACACTGTAATTTTTGTTGATGGATCGGGGGTGGTCAGGAGTGTGGTGAACCAAAATGAGATTGAAGTTGGGCAGTTTGTGCAACGAGAGCAGATTTCACTACTGCTTGGTTTGAATGATGAACAGTTGACCGTGTTAGAGGCAGAGCCGGATGTGGAAATAGAGAATGGGGAGGAGATTTTGAATGATCAGTCTATTCAAATGAATACGGATTTTATTTATGAAGATGAGGAAGTAGACGTTGAAGATGTCACAGCTGAGGAGTATCCTGACTTGTTTCAACACACAAATGTTGATCAAGGTGCTCCTGTATTTAATGAGCAAATGTTTAAGGCAGCTGAGGATAATCTGGAGAAAGTGTCTAAGGGTAAGAAGGTGGTTGATATGAGATTCAACTGGATTGAGAACCCGACCGATGCTGATATTGCAAGATGGTTTGGGTATCGAAGCAAGAGAACCCCTAAGATTATTGAGGCATACATAAATGTAGATCATGAGCAGAAGGACGAAGCTGCTGCTCGTGCCAAAGCTAACCAAGTGACTTCATTCAAGAATGTGTTAAAGGTTCAAGGTAATATTATTTCTTGGTTATATGATTCTGATCTTAAAGTATGCATTGTGACTTGGGAAAAGGGGATTCAATATTAGGAGAAGATAATGGACGTTCTTACTTTACCGCATTGGGATATTCGTACCCTCACGTGTCGTCCATTTATCAACCGGGGGGGGGGGGTGACTGGAGAGTAGATTGGTTTCATCAACAATTTCTATTCGAGGTCAATTCTGGATTCAAGTTCCTCAAGCCCCAGGTTCCAACCCGAAAACGTATAGATGAAATTGATCCAAGAACGGGTTAGAGAAAGTTGATTCTCAAAGTTAAACAGCCAAAGACCATGAAGCGGGTACCAGTGAAGACTTTGAACCAACACATGTGTCTTTCAACCGCTGGTATTACGATAACCGAACTGGCGAGGCCGTCATTGTCTTGGGCAAAGGGTTGAAGACTGAGTTGATCAAGATCATTGATCCAATGTGGTTGGTTAACTTAACCGAGACTGACAATGACGTGCTACACAAGAACAAGATTTTGTTTGAGCGCAATGAAGACTATGATCTGGCTATGCAATTCCAATGCATTGTGAGTGTATGTTATGAGACGGGATTCATAGTTGTGAAGATTGGCATTCCAAGCGCTTCAAGTAAAGTAAAGACAAAGAGCTCAAGACGAGGGGGTGTCTGTTAGTGCACGGTTTTGCGTCTCGAGTCATTGTATTTATCGTTAATGGATTTATCGTTTATTTATGTAATAAATAATTAAGTTAGTTCGTTAATGTGTAGCCTATTTCGTTAAGGATGTTTAACGAACTAGAGCTAAGTTATTTATCCCTCCTGGTTCGTTAAGGATATTTAACGAATTAAGGGGTGATTCATTTAAGTTATTTCATTTAAGTTTATGTAACGAATTGGATGCTAGTTCGTTACGGGTTGTGTAATGAACTAGATCCATCGTTTATTTATAGTGGCTTAAGTCCACAGTTAATTTAAGTTTACATTTAAAGATCCATTTGATCAGAATAGGCTTCCTAATTCTATCAGGCTTGTCAATGAGATCCCAAACACCCAGTCAATTAAATAGTTGGAGTTCCTCCTACATTGGTTGTACCCATGAAGAATCTTCAAGCGCCATACGAACACTCGTCTTAAACGGATGTGACTTCTTCTTCTGTTTGCCCTTTTTGCATGCAACACAGTGATTGGTCAGCTTGAAGTGTTTCAGGGAAACCCTATCTACCAGATCATTTGCCATCTGACAGTTCATATTTCTGACATGAATGTGACCCATACGCCTATGCCACGAACTCGAGTCCTTCTCAGTTGCTTTTGAGACAAAACGCGTTTCAACAGAAGTCGTAGTCGATACTTTAATACTCATATTAAGTACATAAATATCATTTGACCAAGGAGACCGCATAAAAACCGTGTCTTCTGGAATGGCATATCCTACTTTGAGTATTATGCACTCATTGTCAGTAAATACAATGTAATACGTTTTATCACAAATTTGAGACACGCTCAACAAATTGTGATCCACTTTGTCACAATAATTTACTTTCTCAAATGTAATACCACCATTTGACACATCTCCTTCTTTAGTAATCATTCCCCCAAAATTACCCGCGAAAGCTACATAACTCCCTTGAATATTCTTGTCATTGGGTAGTAGGTTTATGTTTCCGGTAATATGAAGAGAGCATCCACTATCCATAATCCATTTTTCACCAGATATTAAACTCTTCACATGTAGGTAAAATGATAAGTTCAAAAAGGCAGCCCATACCTCAGTCTTGGGCACCTTCTTTAGTTTTACTTGAAGAGTTAGTTTTGAGTTAATTCAAATAAGGTTTAGATTCTTGTTAATAAGTCATAGGACTTTTTGACTTTCGTCTCAAGTATGCAGCTTGAACTACATTTGTGTTCAAATTTTTACAAATTCTTTCCGTAGGAACAACTTTGAGTTTTAAATTAACATTGATTTCATCAACATGAATCACCTTGCGTGGATTCACATTAGAAAATATGATGTGAGTCTCATCATTACAAGACATGGGTCTTTTCAGAATATCTTTAACCAAAGAAACTGGTTTACGTAAGAAACATGTTCTTAAATCAACAAGCGTACGTAGTGTTTGTTAGAAACTAGTGCAACAGAAGTTTGATGAGAAACACCAGGAATATGTACTTAGTTCAAGCCATCAAACGTAACATGTTTCTTTTTACTATAAAAATCAAGGTTAGAACAACTAGAGAAACTTTGTAACGTGTCAGTTCCAGTTGAGTTAACAAATTGAACTTTCTTAGTAGATTTTAATTATTGTTTGGCTTGAACAAACGGATTTGTTATGTTTGATAATTTGGATTTAACAAATCCATGTTCAAGATCTTGTATCTTTGAAGCTTCATTGTTAAAGATACCCTAGATCAACTCTGGCTTGATTAAATTAAGTGATATGTCTTTTTCAGTGAACACTTTCTAAGGCCTTTTAACTTAAACACACGAACAGTGTTTTCATTAGAACGAGTTGGATTAAAGAAAGGCATCAAATCCTCATCAGAAATTTTTGGTTTACTGATTTCTTATCCTTAACCTTAGATGGTTTTGTCAAATTCACTTTAGATGTACTTGGTCCATACACAGCCTCTTCAAATTCTTGAGGTTCACACAGAATGTGATTCGAACATTTAATGTTCTGGTTTTTGTGTATAGTTTAAAGTTCAACTACATCCTCAATGATTACATTCATAACAAAGACTTCGTTACTTTGAATATGAGGTTTTTGAGTCGAAGATTTAGCAGTGACGCTGTCCTTTATACCAAGTTTAGGTTTCTCCTCATGAATGACTGGTTCAGTAACAATTTCTTCTTTTCCTGTAAACGAATTTTGGGAATGAAACGGTGGAGGAACTTCAACAAAGCCTAAACCATTTTAGAACCTTTTTGTTTACAAGATACTTCAATGATTTCATTCAACAAAAATGATGAATTTCTAAAGTTGTCAAATTTACTTTTTAGCTCTAGAACCTCATTTTCAAGCTCATTTATCTTAGTTCTTTGTTTGAGAATTTCTTGATATTGTTTTTCATTAATAGTCATTTTTACTGAAATTTCTGCTTTCAAATCATGATTACTTATAGACAACCCTCAATCTTTTCCCTAGATCTCATTTGTGACTCTAATGATTTTCTATATGTATCCTTGATTAAAGCAAGTTCTTTCATTAGTGAATCATTATGAGCATTAATTTAATCAATTTTTGACTTAACAATTTCACAATCATAACATGACACAATCTCAGATAATTTAATAGAAGAAGAACTAACCTCATCAATTTTTACCATGCAAGCAAAAGTAGTTGGTTTCTTGTTTCAACTTCACTTTCAGAAGTCAATCTCACTACACTAGCATCTTGAAAATTCTCCACTTGATCAAACATTGCAAGATTAGCTTGATTACCATTTGCCAATAATCTTTGATTCCAATCAATCTCCTCGACAGTGAGTAAAGCTTGTGATCCCTTAACCCTTGAAGAATCTCCCCCAGAAGGTTTGTCTTTCACCTCAGTCAAAGTCTTTCCTGAACTTATGTTTTAAGAACGAGGTTCGTTGTATTCTTTCTTCGGCTTCTCCCATTCCTTAGAAAAATGTCCAAACTCTTGGCAATTATAACATTTGACCTTCAATTTATCAAAGCCAACCCGCTTGTTCAATGATGGTAAACTTCTTCACTTTTCATATAATCATAGCCATGTTCCATTTGAGGTCCCTTAACTCTAGATCGTCAGGATCAATCTGATCATAATCTTCATCAGTCAACTCACTTGTAGCAATTTTAATACCCACCAAGTTTTCATAAGATGTCATGAATGCACAAAGGAAATCAAAATTCTGTTCAGCCTCCTTCATGTTTACATTAGGTGGTGCAGTGAAAACATTAGCAGTTGATCCACTAGAATTATCAATACAACCGGATTCCATGAAACACACATTTGGATCACTATAGGAAGATGATCATTCTTGTGAAGTTTGAGTAAGAAATGCGTTAATTGGAGCGGCATAACTACTCAAAGGTAAACAACCTCCATATAAAGTTAAATCTTGTGCTTCTTTTGATGATTTTTGGCATTTCATATCATACTCTTGATCTTCAATATTCTACATGAATTTCATTGCAGTAAGATCTTCATTCTTAAAGAAATTATTTTTTTAAGTACCATGAGAAATGTCGAGTAAGAACTTGGAAGAGCATTTTTCACAGTATCAATCTTATCAATCTCACTAGGTTCCATCTTAAACTTATTCATCTCAGCTTAAACTTGTAAGCATCTCTTCCACAGTCTCTCATTTTAATGTGCTGAAACAAAGATGCACATATTTTAATACTTCACACTTGATGGAAAATATTGTTGGGTAAAGCCATTGTTAATGTGGAATATGCCTTTGTTTCAATCTCTAAAGCTTTCTTTTCTTCTTGAGAATATTGGGAAAAGGCCTTTGGAGTCAAACCAGTTGTTTCACTACCAACCATAGGTACCGTATAAACATCGTCAAGACATCTTGAGATGTAGGGATGTACAGACCCAAGATTTGCTCTTAATCGTGGTTCCCATTTTGCAAAATCACTAAATTTCATTAAACGAGGAAATTTTGAATGTGATCCGATCTTAGCATCGAGATGTAAAATTTGTTACATCAACATGTTTTGAGATGCCGGTGCATTGAAACTAGCCCATCTCAAATGTAGATTAAAATAAAAGTTTAGGTTTAATAATTTCAAAACTTGATATCTAAAGGTTTAAATTGAAAATATTTGTAACGAATGGATGGGACGAATGGATGAATATGGTAACAAATGATACAGTGGCGAATGGATTATCTTAACGAATAGAAGTATGAAACACGTAACGAATGAAATGATATTTATAACAAATAGGTATCACGAACGAAAGGTTAGAGATGACAAATCAACACACGAATAGCTTAACGAATAAATGATGAATGTGGTAGCGGATGAAAAAGATGTTTAAGTAACGAATGAACTAAGTGTGAATGGGTTTATGTAACGAATAGGTGAACAAATGATCAATGACGAATGAGTAGTTATCACGAATGCGTAATGGCGAATCAGCTACAGTAACGAATAAAGTTGTTATTAAGTTGTAACAACCTTGACACGTGACACGAATCAGTTACACTTTGATAGCGAATGACTATCACAGTCATAACGAATTAATAAATTCATAATAATGAATGGTTTAATGTATCATCAAACTAATTTCAAGATCTGGTAGTTTTTCAGATTCAAAGAATAATCCATAAAATCAAAAATTGATGGATTAATATCGTCCAGATCTTAACTAAAACACACAAGTAATAGCTCAAAGTTCTCGTCTCAGTCCAGCGGACAAACCCAAACCAATCCGAACTCCAAAACCTAATCCAAACACAATCCAATTTACAAAAACTACCCAAACAGAAACCTCTGTTTCGGTCAAACACATAATCAATCCAATTCCTTATCCAACTATCACAATAACCCAATTCAATCACCACGAACAACACAATAACGATTACAAATCTAATTTCAATCAGATTAGTCTCTAATTAACATCTCAACATGTTAATTCAATGAATACCAATAAAATCAGAATTGGATCTATAACTAAAACTCAAACAATGAATTATGAATCAGTTCATGATGAATTACCTTAAGGCATACATAATCTAACCCTGGTAGCTCTGATACCACTTGAGAGAGCTTGTGAGACAGTCGATTGGTCAATTCGTATCGACTAACAAACGGATCTAGTTATATGACGTACGTATGTGTGTAATAGGTTCATTAGTGGGCGAAGTGTGTGAGTAAACAGTTTGGCAGCATAATAGCTTGGAGAGAAAATACTTTATACACACTTAAATTATGTAGGCTGGATCAGCCTATATATAGAAGACGAATGCCATTCGTTACACATTCCATAACGAATGGCCTTCATTCGTCTTCATTACATTAAAGAACAAAATGGTATAGCGAATGACTCATTCGCTATACCCTATTTGTCAATATTTCATGATGAATGGATACATATCAATAACAATTAGGTCCATTCATTAAACATCCTTAACGAATGGACACGAATAACAAATTAACTATCATTTGTTAAACATGCTTAACGAATGACTTCTTAAAACTTAACAAATGGGCTTGTAATTACTAACATACCTTTACATTATAAAAATGATAAATTCAAACGCTTGCAAAGACTCGAGACGACCAAAACCGTGCACTAACATAATCGAGTGGCGTTCTAATCGAATTGGCATATTCTAATCGAATGACCATTTGATTCGATTACAATTCCATTCGATTACCTTCCCATTTGATTCGATTGCCTTTCCATTCGATTATATTTCCATCCGTTTCGATTACATTTCCATTCGATTCGATTACACTTCCATTCGTTTACATTTCCATTTGATTACTTTTCTATTCGAATACTTTCTACTCGATCAGATTGCATTTTTTTTGAATCATTTTTTTAAGGCTTTATTCCCATATAGTTTCATTCTTATCACTTTCAGCCTTTGTTTTGCCCGTCTATCAAAAGAAACGAACCTTGGTCTTTAACGACACCGTTTTCTATCAATAACTCGGTCCAAACGTTACCCGTTTGTCCCGTTTCATTCTATAACACCTCGTTTACGTCCAAATACATATTTTCATGCATAAAATTGCCCTATTTACTTTAGTATCAAATCTTAGGGCAAACCAACCTTAAAAACGTGACCTTTAATAAAAAACATACCTTTTTAGCTCACTTTTAGCTACGGTTAAGCTTCAACACGTGACTAAGGACGTTTCTCTTGCTTGTGTGAGGAAGATCTAGAGCAAATCCTTCTTGGGACGAGTTAAAATCTAATTCGTCAAGGATTGGAGTGTTTGTGTGTGTTTTTGAGTGTGTTATGGAGGCTAGAAGATAGAAATGAGGGTTTTAGGGTTTTTGAATGTGATCCGTTCTAAGCATCGAGATGTTTGAAACTAGCCATCTCAAGGTATATTAAAATAAAAGTTTAAGTTTAATAATTTCAAAACATGATATTTTAAGGTTTAAAATGAAAATATTTCTAACGAATGGATAGGACGAATTGATGAATATGGTATCGAATGGTGAACAATGGCGAATGGATTATGTAAACGAATAGCAGTATGAATCACGTGACGAATGAAATAAAATGAATAACGAATAGCTATCACGAATGAAGGGTTAGAGTTGACAAATCATCACCCGAATAGATAACGAATAAATGACGAATGCGGTAGCGGATGAAATGGATGTTTAAGTAACAAATGAACTAAGTGTGAATGGGTATATGTAACGAATATCTGAACGAATGATCAATGACGAATGAGTATTTATCACAAATGAGTAATGACGAATCAGCTACAGTAACGAATAAAGTTGTTATTCAGTTGTAACAACCTTGACACGTGACACGAATCAGTTACACTCTGATAGCGAATGACTATCACAATCATAACGAATTAATAAATTCATCATAATGAATGGTTTAATGAATCTTCAAACTATTTTCCAGATCTGCTAATTTTTCAGATTCAAACAATAATCCAGACAATTACAAATCAATGGATTAATCGTCCAAATCTTAACTAAAACACACAAGTAATAGCACTAAATACTCATCTCAGTCCAGCGACAAACCCAAACCAATCCGAACTCCTAAACCTAATCCAAACACAGTCTAATTTCCAAAAACCACCCAAACAGAAATCTCTGTTTCGGTCATACACACAATCAATCAATTTCCATATCCAACTATCACAATAACTGAATTCAATCCCCACGAACAACACAATAACAATTACAAATCCAATTTAAATCAAATTAGTCTCTAATTAACATCTCAACATGTTAATTCAATGAAAAGCAATAAAATCATAACTGGATCTATAAGTAAAACTCAAACAGTGAATTATCAATCAATTCTTGATGAATTACCTTAACACATACACAATCTAACCCTAGTAGCTCTGATATCACTTGAGAGAGCTTGTTAGACAATCTATTGGTCAGTTCGTATCGATTAACAAACAGATCTAGTTATATGATATGCGTATGTGTGTAATAGGTTAATTAGTGAGCGAAGTGTCTGAGTAAATAGTTTGGCAGCATAACAGCTTGGAGAGAAAATACTTTAAACACACTTAAATTATGCAGGTTAGATCAGCCTATATATAGAAGACGAATGCCATTCGTTACACATTCTGTAACGAATGGACTTCATTCGTCTTCATTACATTAAAGAACAAAATGGTATACTGACTGAGTCATTCACTATACCCCATTCGTCAACATTCCATGATGAATGGAAATGTATCAATAACAATTAAGGTCCGTTCGTTAAACATCCTTAACGAATGGACACGAATACCAAATTAACTATCATTTGTTAAACATGCTTAAAGAATGACTTCTTAAAACTTAACAAATGGGCTTGTAATTACTAACATACCCTTACATTATAATAATGATAAATATAAACGCTTACAAAGACTCGAGACGACCAAAACCGTGCACTAACATAATCGAATGGCGTTCTAATCGAATTGGCATATTCTAATCGAATGACCATTTGATTCGATTACAATTCCATTCGACTACTTTCCTATTAGATTCGATTAAATTTCCATTGGAATATATTTCCATTCGTTTCGATTACATTTCCATTCGATTCGATTACACTTCTATTCGTTTACATTTCCATTCGATTACTTTTCTATTCGAGTACTTTCTACTCGATCAGATTGCATTTATTTTGAATCATTTTTCTTAAAGGCTTGATTCCCATGTAGTTTCATTCTTATCACTTTCAGCCTTTGTTTTGCCTGTCTTTCATTAGAAACAGACATTGGTCTTTAACGACACTGTTTTCTATCAATAACTCGGTCCAAACGTTACACGTTTGTCCCTTTTCATTCTATAACACCTCGTTTACGTCCAAATACATATTTTTCTTGCATAAAAATTCCCGATTTGCTTTAGTATCAAATCTTAGGGCAAACTGACCTTAAAAACGAGACCTTTAATCTAAAACGTACCTTTTTAGCTCACTTTTAGCTACGGTTTAGCTTCAACGCGTGACTAAGGACGTTTCTCTTGCTTGTGTGAGGAAGACCTAGAACAAATCCTTCTTGGTTCGAGTTAAAATCTGATTCGTAAAGGATTGGAGTGTTTGTGTGTGTTTTTGAGTGTGTTATGGAGGCTAGAAGATGGAAATGAGGGTTTTAGGGTTTTTGAATGTGATCCGATCTCAGCATCGAGATGTAACATTTGTTGCATCAACATGTTTTGACCAGTGCATTGAAACTAGCCATCTCAAAGGTAGATTAAAATAAAAGTTTAGTTTTAATAATTTCAAAACATGATATTTAAAGGTTTAAAATGAAAATATATGTAACGAATGGATATGACGACTGGATGAATATGGTAACGAATGGTGAACAGTGGGGAATGGATTATATTAACGAATAGCAGTATGAATCACGTAACGAATGAAATGAAATTAATAATGATTACCTATCATGAATGAAGGGTTTGAGATGGCGAATCAACACCCGAATAGCTTAACGAATAAATGAAAATGTGGTAGCAGATGAAAAAGATTCTTACGTAACGAATGAACTAAGTGTGAATGTGTATATGTAACGAATAGGTGAACGAATGATCAATGACGAACGAGTATTTATCACGAATGAGTAATGACGAATCAACTACAGTAACGAATAAAGTTGTTATTCAGTTTTAACAACCTTGACACATGGCACGAATCAGTTACACTCTGATAGCGAATGACTATCACAATCATAACGAATTAATAAATTCATCATAACGAATGGTTTAATGAATCTTCAAACTATTTTCTAGATCTGGTAATTTTTCAGATTCAAACAATAATCCAGACAATCACAAATCGATGGATTAATCTTCCAAATCTTAACTAAAACACACAAGTAATAGCTCAAAATACTCATCTCAGTCCGGTGGACAAACCCAAACCAATCTGAACTCCTAAACCTAATCCACACAGAGTTCAATTTTGAAAAACTACCCAAACAGAAACCTTTGTTTTAGTCAGACACACAATCAATCCAACTCAATATCCAACTATCACTATAACCTAATTCAATCATCACGAACAACACAATACCAATTACAAATCCAAATTCAATCAAATACCGATTCATTTATTTTCCTTTTTCATTTGAATGTAATCAAAGTAATTATATGTATTTAATTTATTCAAAGTTGTTTATAGACATGCATTTGACTTCGATTATAAATTGGTTTTTGATCTACTTTTGTTTGCGTTCACTCTTAAGCACACAACACAAATGCATACATAATTTTTAGTACATTGTTGCATTGCTGAATCGGTTTACTCTTGTTGTCTCAATCTCATGGTCTATGACCGATTATCGAAAAACGTAATCGTTAGCGGAACCGGAACCATGAACATGGTTATGTACATGGTTATCTAAAAGAAACATGTTATGACATTTGACTATTTATGACAGGTTACCTTCGAACGGATTCGTTTACTTAAAACTAGTTATATAGTAGAAGTCACGTGTACATGTTGAGTTTATATTAAATGAATTGTTTTGGTTCTTTATTTGGTTCTTTTTCCTTTCAATGTTTCATCGAATCATCTTGTTATTCTTGATCGCAACTTTCATCTATTTTTGAGTCCAATGTTTTACCTTGTTATTCTCAATCTCGATGTTTGAACTATTTACTTTGTTATTCTTAATCTCAATGATGCCTTTATTCATGTTGATATTTTGTTTATGTTTATTAGCATTTCATTATTGTCTCTAAGAACCTGATCTATATTGATATTTTGACATCAAATTTTAGTTATATATATTTATATTCTATAAACCAACGCTTTACCGACTTGCTTGGTTATCTTTTTGTTAGCTCAATGTTCATCTAAACACCATGATATTCTCAACTCCAATATATCATTTAGTGACTATGACGTTTATGACCTTAATGTTTATTATTATTATTATTATTATTATTATTATTATTATTATTATTATTATTATTATGTGTTACTCAAGAGTTTCGCTCATTTCGATTTAACTTCAATAACTCATTTATTTCGGTTAAACTTCAATAATTTTGTTTATTTATTTTGACCCCAATATTTTCGCGTTATTCGTGACCTGAAGGGTTCATTTGTATATTTTTTTAGTTTTAACTTTGAAAGTTCATTGTTTTTTATTTCAAAGTATTCATATATTTACCATGGTATATGAGAGTATATCTATTGTTTGTATCTTAAATCCCATACAAGGGGACTGATTATGTGGACCATCCGACAATAAAGGTAATTATGGATCGACACGTAATTATCAAATTCCTCACATGATAATCTTAGTAGTTATGGTTGTGTGTGATAACTCGGAACCTAGAATGATTTTGAAAAATGGGACAAATGTAGTATTATAAGGGCATTGTGGATACGCCGTTGGCACATCAGAATAAGTGTCTTTGTTGCATTTTGGGGTCACTCAAAGATCGGTGTTAATATTACTATTTATATATATATATATATATAAATTTGTTAAAATTTTTGCAATCCCATATAGTAGTTGTTTTCTTTTTTAAATTTATTTTTATTTTAGTTTCAGGAGGAAATTCTCAAAAGTTGTGAATCCTATAATATTCGTTTATTTTTAAACCCAAAAACATACTCGTTTTATTAGTGTAGGTGATCCATTTACTTATACATATAACCATATGTTACATGTTTCATATATAATAACGTTTTTATAAAGTTATTTAAATATATTAACTGTTACTAAAATAGATAAACAAATTGAACATTAATGATTTTTCTTTAAACAAATATCACATAAATAACATTACTTATGCATATCCGAAGTACATTTTCTGATTTAATTATGTCATATTTTTTTTTTTACATAAAGTTATTTTAAAAGATAAAAAAAATGCATTCCTATTCCATTAAATTTTTGGTTAAAAATTCTTTATGATAAAATAAACTTGCTTGAATATAATTTGTGTGTATCAACTCAATTTTTATGATCAATTTCATGTTTTAAATGATATTCAATCTTATTTAACATTTTTGACTAATTTAATCTGATTGAAACACATTTACCACAATTTCCCTTTAAACAGAGACTCATTATTTCTCCTCAACTTATTCATAATCCATTGCATAAGCCTTGACCTTCTCTTATGTAATTGGAGTATTTTTTACTCACTCTCACTTATAAAGTCAACCCGATCAAGTTCAAGACTTTTTCTTATTATCTTTTGTGCCCTTTCCTCGGGTATGTTTGTGTTATTTTTCTGCATGTTTCCATCATATAGAAAGTAAAAGCTATGTTAAACTTAACTTAACATTAGTATTAGTTCATCAAAAATGAACTTGACCCGCTTACGTATTTATTCGGTTATGTATAGCTATTTTATATATCCAACATCAAAAACCAAATTCTTTTCATTTATTATTCCATAAATATTATTAAACCAAGTTTGAAATGAACCCGATCAAAAAGTTGAGTTTGGGTCCGATCGGAAAATGAACCACTCGCTTAAACTCATTTTTGGCCCGTTTGGGATTTTTCTTGAGACAATCCCGACTTAATAACATGACTGAGAAATATTATAACCAAACTTTTATAAATAATTGAAATGTACCAACTTATAAAATTATAGAGAAAATATATATTTTTGATTCCAAAGGGTAACACTAAACCATGAACCGAATCTTCTAAAGTCTTCCATTTTCTTTTATTTTCTCAAATCCTATATTTAAACTAGAAATATTTTCTAAGAACGCTCTTCGAACCGAACTTGCCTGAGTCAGTTCTCTTTTACGCTTAATTTCGTCTTTCATTCGCTTAGCTTTATCAAATGAAATTTCCATAAGCCCTTTTTAACGTTTTACAATACTTTTGGGGTGTAGCACATCACAAATTTTGTTTCGTTAGTTATGCATTTGTTTACAAACTGATTCACACTTATCGTTCGTGTTAACTATTCTCGCATCTTGTTTATAATATATACTTGTAATATGTGCAACATATATACTGATTTTATTATGGAAGATTGGCAAAGGCAAACGCATATACGTAGTGAGAGGGTCCAATGGACATACCCTCGCTGCTTAATGCTTTCGACTTCGGTTATTATGGTTAGTGGTTCTCATTTCCCCTATTACTACGACTTCAGCTAAAGGAACGGGATGATGACATTATTTGCTTTCATTCACTTTATGTTTGAACGTATATTGCATGACGATTGTTGAATCGCTTTTACACACTCACGCGCACACACACACATACACATACATACATACATACATACATATATATATATATTAGCTTTGATCCCCCGCATTACAGGGTTGTTTTACATTATTTGTTTTTTATATTTAAACATTATTTTGATTTTAATTTTATTTATTGTAAGGAAATGAAGTTAATAATATACTTAAAATTTGATGTTGAAAAGGTTTCACAAATAAATAATATTTTATAACCCTATTTAAAAGCTATCTTGGTTTGGTGAGACCAATGTATCGCTTATTTTTTTTACTATAAACGTGTATCTTAATTATCAATAATATACTTAAAAAAATCAGATATTAATTTTTAATATTTTTCTATTATATAGGATTTTTATATCAAATATTTGGTGAGATTATTTTTAATTTAATGAGGTGTTATAACCCGTTGAAAGGCTATCTGGGTTTGGTGAGGCTCATACCCGTGAATTCGAGTCAAATGCATGGGAATCTTTCACTTACAATTAAAGCAATCTGATGAATTTAGAGAATGTAGGGTGCAACCAGAGAGCTTTTAAAAGATTCGTTTATATATATTTAAGATGACTGTGATAAAATGAAAACTTCTCTTATTGAGAAAACTTAAAAGCTCCTAAAGAATTAATTTTAACTTTTCTTTAAAAAAAATTTGTAGTCTTTTTTTTTCCATTATTCTTATATGTTTGGTATTCTTTAAAAAAAACCCTCGTCGGTGTAGTGCATATGTGTAATAGTGTGCATTGCATATATTGCTTGTCGTCGATAACACTATTGCATATATTTGATACACACTATTTTATTATAACTAAATAAACACATGCAACGTATGATCGGACAATCAGGTTGACGTGGAACAAGATCACATGTATTAGTTTCCAATAACGCCTTATATTCATTGATCATGACGTCATGCCAATTAAGGTCCGATCGAGGCTGAGTGTAGTTTGTGGGAATGGGTGAAATTGGTGGGGTGGTGGTTAAGTGCAGATTCAGCCAAGATATTGGTTTAGTAACGCCTGATTTGGCATGAATGGTAATCGAATGTATGAGTTAGGCAATGGTGGGTTGAAGATCGGGCGTAGGAGGTGGTGGTGGGATGACATTGTATGTGGTGGGAGGAACTGGGTTTGCATTAAAGTTTAAGGAGAAGGTTGTGTGGAGACAGTGGGATGTGAGTGTGGGGTAACAGATGGTGAGGGAACATGTGGTGGATAGAACATGTGATACGGTTGTGCTTCAAGAAAGGAATATGACTGTAGGGTTGGTGGATCATGATAAGGAAAAGAATTTTCATCAAATATTATGTGTCGAGAAATTAAAACTTTATCAGTGAGGGGATCATAACACCGATAGCCCCGATGATCAGAAAGGTCGCCAAGAAAGATACAACGTATGGACCAAGGGGCAGGTTTGTGAGACATGGTAGCGGAAGTGTTTAGGTAGAAAGCACACCCAAACATGCGAAGTTAATCGTATGAGGGATGGCGGAGGGAAAGGGCAAAGTGTGGTGTGGAGAAATCTAAGCGTTTCGTGGGAAGGATATTGTGTAAGTATACGACAGTGTGTAAAGCTTCAACCCAAAAGGAGGGTGGAAGATGGGCGTGGGTTATGAGTGTGCGAACAATGTTGTTTAAGCGACGGATCATACGCTCAGACCGAACATTTTGTTGGGATGTTTGAGTACACGAGAATTGAAACACGTACCCATGAGAATTAGCAAATTGTTTAAATTCGTGATTATCAAATTCACCCCCTAGTGACATTGAAAAGCTCTAATTATTCGATCGAATTGAGTAGAAATAAGTTGATGAAATTTGGCAAAATTGGAAAATGTGTCGGATTTTAATTTTAGCGGGTAGACCCAAACAAAGTGGATAAAATAATCAATTAAGACCATATAGTATTTGAACCCCGATTTAGTCGGAACTGCTGAAGTATAAAGATCACAATGAATAATATCAAATGAAGCATATGTGATAGACATAGATAATTGACATGAGTGACATAATTGTAAATTAAATTGTAAATTACAAGAAAAAGAAAAACGAGAATTTAATAAATGCAAGATAGATTCGCCCGGATTCCTGAGACGATTATGCCATTGGTTGGGTGTAGCAGCAAGGAAAGATGATGAAGACGCGAACTTCGGTTCTGTGAAGGGGTAGAGATCACCCGAGCTATTGTGGTAGGAAAGTGGGGCTCCATTCCAGAAATCCTTCACTAGTAAAACCAAACTACTCAAATTCAAAGGATGCCCAATTATCAATAGTAAATTTGCGAACAGATAAAAGGTTTTTAATTATTTTGGGTGCGAAAAGAATATTGTTTAAACTGTAGGTGAGATTGGGGGTGGGGTGAATTGCGTGACCAAAACCTAGTATTGGTATGTGATTGCCATTGCCAAAAATATAGACTGCGTAGAAAACGACAATAAGCCTGTTGAAATTTTACCTCAGTCTTTTGTAAGATGTGATGTTGCACCGGAGTCCATAAACCATGGGACTGAGCCATGTAGATGAGCTTGTTGCATTACATTAGCCAAGTCCGTTGCGCTATAGTCAGAGAGTCCAACAAAAGACTCTTGTGGGCTTGGAGGAGCAAGTGGGGTTGAGCCTGCAATGGGTGGTGAAGTTGAAACTAGCCCATGCATAGATGGGCTCATGTTATTAATAGATGTTGCATAGTGGGCCGCTTGAGTTGCTACCAAATTCGCAGCTTGTTGATGTTGAGCCAACGTCTGAGGTTGGGCTGAGTAGCCAGGCCACCCCAATGGAAAACGATGTTGAAGCCATGTGGGATAGGGTGATGGAGGCGGTGAGTACCACGGCTGCCGATATGACTGCCATTGTCCGCCATACGACTGATCAAAACCAGGACCTCTGCCACGTTGATGACAACCCCACCCCTTCCACTCATAAACTGACCCTGATCGCGGTTCGAGTTATAACCAGAATAACCTTGATTTCCATGGGAGAATGAGCCCGACGCACTACGACCCGTACTCAGTTTTCATTTGTAGCAGCAAGAACTGTATGAGTGTTCTGTTTTTGAGCGGTCAATCGTTGTTGTTCGAGGTAAATTTGAGTGAGCGCATAGTCCCAGTAGGCGTACCTTGATTGATAATCGATCTGACGACATTGTATTCTTTGGGTAGACCTCGAACCAATTGAAAAACTAAGGAGGCTTCATCAACGTGAACGTCAACACTAGCAAATTGGTCCGCAATATTTTTCAACTTTTCACAATATTCCTCCATGGAAGAACAAGAGGTAAGCAAACAATTTGTAAATTGTTGTTGAAGAGCAGCAGCACGGGCCCGCATATTGTTAATAAAAATGGCTTCGAGTTTCAACCAAAAGGACCGCTCAGTGGCCTCATTGGCTAAGAAACGTCTGAGCAATTTACCTGAGATAGTACTATAGATCCATTGCAACACCAATGAATCGAGCCTGACCATTCGACGTATTTATCAGAGGTTTCATCAGGCGGGGGAGTACCATCAATTTGTTGTGATACTTTGTAAGTTTTTACATGGAGTTTGAAGAGCTTGGTCCATGATCTGTATGTAAAAGAGGTGCCATCGAATGTGCGAGTCTTAGTTTGTATATTGGTTACGGAGTAGGCTGGGTGAAGTGGAGCAGCATGGTTCTTGGCATCGCCGGAAAGGATCGAAATCGGTGGAAGGTACAAAGAAAAAAAAAACATAGACAGGGGTGAATTCGGGTTTAGGGTATACCATGAGAATTTAAGATTCCCCCAATGTTTTCCTATTCAATAACGTAATACAATCCCATTATATAGGAAATTATAAAACAATAAACAATTATAAACCAAAACAAATATCTACCGTATCTTCTCAAAATATAATTTGATATGGTGTATAAATATAATAATATATCCTCTAATAAATTTAACTAAGAAAGCTCAAGAATAAAAATGAGACAGCCCACTTGCATTTGCAACCCATCATGTTAAACTTCTTGTTGCTTTAACTATACAGTGTAAATGAGTCAAGTACACTGTACAAGTACAATTTTCAGCCTAATAGGATTATGAGCCAAGCCTGCTCATATACAATTTTGAGCTTGAGCCCATGTTGCCTGGCTTACCTTCGATCACTCGTTGTGTAACATTCATTAATTCTCAAACCCGAAATCTCACCCGTTGGAGTTTTTTGATGTGATTAGAAACCTTTCTAATGAATGATATTTTGGAGGTATATGTTATAATCATGTTATTGGTCATTGATATTAAAGTTATATCATATTTAATATGCTAACATGTTTGCACGTTTTGATGAATCGAAAATTGTTACCTCGCATCGTTACTTATATTGTGTTACGTATATATGTATTGTTACCTCGTATAGCCTAATTAGATATTTGGAGTCCCAAATAAATTATATATATGTATTTTCTCTATACATAATAAGTTGTAACTCATACGTGTGTTTCTATAATTTTATAACACAATAAAGTGTTAGATGGACCTTAAAGCATGTAACTAGCTTAAGTACTATATCTAATTAATTATTGTAGCAAATGTTCCTTCCTATAACATAAAAATACAATATAATCCAACCCAAAACACCCCTGAAACCGTTTACCCCACCCCCTTCCCCTTCTTCAAGTTTAAAACTTTTTACAAAAACAAACTTTTCTAAGTAAGCCCCTCCAAATCTTGTTATTTAAAGGAGACTAGCATCTCCTCTATTTCTCTAGTATTATTCTTTGAAATTCAAAGAAGAAATTATATTCTCCCTCATCTCTCTCTCTCTTATCTCCAACTTCTACATGTTTCTTATTGTTACTATTTTAAGGTAATCAAGTTTTTATGTAATACTAGTTGTACTACATTTAAGGTTTCTTTTATTCTTGTTCATCTTATTCATTTACATGGTTGCAAAGCCATCATATATTATGTCAAGGATCCCACATAAACAATACATCATGGTGTGTGTTGTGGAGGAGACAAAGAACTAAAGGTTGGAAGATGATCTTTAATGGTCACGCCTTAACAAATTTTTTACATGGAAATGGCCTTTCATCCCTTTTCTTCATTTATCTTTTAAGAACTTGATTGTTGTTTGTTGCTTCAGTTGGAACATAAGGACCATTTTTTATGGAGTTCCACATTTTATTGTCATTGTAGCAGACTGTGGCCTCAAATAAAATCTTCCACTTGATGTAATTTTCTTGACCTAAAAATCTTGGAATCTTGCTAGTTGACACTTCTTGGTCATCCATTTTTTTGAAAATATTTTTGGTACTTTTAATAAGCTTTTGTAAAGAAAATTACTTAAAATTTTTTAAAAGACTTTGAAAAATACTATGATCTGATGATAAAATCCTTGAAACTGATGAAAACAGATGGATTAAACAAAGATCTGGACTCAAAACAGAAAATAATCAAAGTGAATATGAGAAGAATATATATCTGAAAAATGAAGAACAGAACAGTTGACATCACAACTCCATGAAACAGTGCTCAGCTGACATCATCGTCTTCTTCTTCATAATAAAATAATATTCAGTAAAAGTTTTACAATCTGTCTTCACAGCAACACGGTGGTCTTCACAAGAGCAAAACTAAGCTCATACCACTTGTCAGGATCGATTTTATCATTGTCAACCTCGTAACCTACAACTTAATGTTGACAAGACGGTTACAAATATGCTAATGTAAAAACTCAATGAATACTAAAGGTGAAATCAATAGTAATCAAGATGTTTCTCAAATAACAGAAAGATGACAAACACACAAGACACTCAAAAGATTTCCATTGATAATAATCAATAATTTAAAGGAATAGCTTTAGGGTTTCTAGGTGGAATGTCCGGTGAGGCTACTTTCCGTACAATGATATTCTGTTTGCTAAGAAAGTCTATTCAGCCGTCAATTACCGTTCTCTCACTTGCTATAAATGTTACCTAAACTTTCCTTAAATAGGCACACGTGACACCTTCTTGAAACCCTAAATATTGTTAATAACATATTCAAAATTATTACAAGTGCAGACAGGTCTTCGAGTAAACTTTTGTCTTTGTCGAGCAGACCTTGTAATCCATAAGTGTGTTGAAACATTTCTTTGAGCAAGCTTTACTAGAATATTTTCCTTAAAAAATATTTTTCATTAAGACTTCAATCTTCATGATAATATCAAAATTTGCTCCACAATATCCCTCGAGCAAACTTTTTTTTCTTGATTTCTTCAACGTTTTGTTAATAACTTCTTTTAGAAAACTAAGGGTGATGGTGAAACTGTAGCTTGCTGGACGTTAAGTCTTGCTCGTAGAAGTCCTTAGTATAATTCCATTAACCTTCTACAGTGGGCTTGAGATCACTATTATTGAAACCTTGCTCGACCCACCAAATTACTTTGTTTAAGCTTGGTTAAGTCATGATTTTGCTCTGAAACAAACATTGCTCGACTGAAGAAAAACCTTGCTTGATGAAGTGTAGTTTGCTCGAACTAAACACTTAGAAGAATCCCAGAAGATAACCTTGCTCAATGTAAGATACCTTGCTTGAATAAGTTTTAAGTTTGCTCGAAGTGCCTAGTTTGTGTAGGACTCGGTCTGCCTAAGACACATACAATATTGATGTGGCTAGTGCGTTATGATCCGAGTCGGGTCATACCCAATAACAAGCTAGACAAATACCATAGATATTTGTTTGAATGATGTGATCATAGTGAATAAATATCAACACTTGATTTTGGGTATTGGTTTCCTAAACAATTGCACTTGAAAGAAAAATGAATTACATGGATAATTTATTTTAGAGAGATTAATTAATGGTGTTATTTAATTGGTTAAACAACATCTAAGAGAGTTATATATATGTTGCATAAACCTTGTAACATGTTGCACAATATTACATGTAACAAATAAAATGTGCATGCAACAAATATGTAGGTTGTGTAACAAAATTTGATTTTCAAATTTTGCATGTGGTGGACCCATATGGCCGCCCCCTTTATGAAGAATACACACCCCATTCTTGAGACATGCAATTTGGTTATCATCTCATCCATCCAAGAACTCTCTCTCTCTCTCATTTTTGCAACAAGATCTTCCTTCTTCTCCAAAATCGGCCAAGAACAAGAACAAGGAAGGGTACATAATCAAGTACAAAACCTAGCTAAAGTGGTGTCTTGTTGGTGGCTTGGGGTATACTAGCTTGAGGCATTCGGTTTTGAAGGCTTCCATTCACACGAGCATCATCAATCTTCAAGTTTCCATATTTAAAGGTAGATTTACATTCAATGGTGCATGTACCATTTGCATGCTCTTGTTTTGAGTTTTGATAGCATGCATGTCCATTTTTGGATACGGGTTTGGGTTTTATCTTAAAATCGGTTTTAATATGTATAAAGTAACAAGATTTAAAACATTTATCCGCTGAGTTTTTACATATAATGGGTTATATGGACTTTCATAATCTTGTTAAAACCCAACAATGGCATCAAGAGCCACTTAAATGGGTGCATGCTTCATTGGATATAAGATTTTCGGTTTTCTTGGTGTGTTTAACAATTTGACCGAAAATTTTAGGGAATATCGTTATCCCTTTGTTTCCAAGATCATACTATACATGCATGTAGTTATCATGAAAAACTAATGTCATTTGGTTTATTAATATGTTTGTTTGGACAAAACCCATGGTTTTCGGTTTTGTTAACCTTGGCCGAAAACCATAAGGTTAAAAGGGGAACCATTTTAATCTTGTATTATTGCATATTTGGATAGGTATATTTGAATGTTCATAACCGAGCGTTGGCCCTTGTGATTTTGGTTGTATGGTTGTGTAACGATTCCGGCAAATTCAGGTATACCCTAGCCGGAATATACTATTTACGTGTTATTCAATACTGAATATATGAATTATAATCTGTTTATACGAGTATATAAGATTCACCGTACGAATTATACTCGAATATACAGATAGTCGTATTGGAATTACGATTAACCTATGAACGGTTATTGAAACCCGAACGAATCGGGGATTACATTATATACGAAATATATGATGTTTAGTAAGGTTTACGAAGTATTAAATCTTCGGGATGAGTGAATTATAGCACAGAAAAAGGATTTCGATTTAATGGTACGTCGGTACGTTAAACGAAACCTTTAATATCAAACCAAGCAAGAGACGATCGATCAAGCCGAAAAAGATGCACAATTACCGACAATATGATGTGTTGAGTCAATAAACGTCATGGTTTAAGTTTTTAAAGTTTTTAAATCAGTTTTATATAAATTTCATTTTTAAGCCGAAAAACGACCGTTTTGGCCTTGTTTTGAGCGGAATTAAACGTTTAAACCGAAAAACGAACTGAACCAGATTATCCACAACATTATCCGGATTACACAATCCGAATATGTGGCTATGGTTGGAGATGTGGCCCCCCCCCCCACTAACATAACATGGACCGATCGGTCCATGCTACACACATACACATTCACTTTTTCTTTTTTCTCCAATATTACTCTCCAAATCCTCTCAACACTCTTCAACATCCATCCAAAACCCAAGTTTTTTAGCAAGAATACAAGGTAAAAACCGAGTTGTGATCGTGTTTATCTTCTTTTCTTGGTTCATTTACAAGGAAATGAGGTTTCAAATGAAAAATGGGTGAAAACCCGAGATGAAACCGATTCTTGGAGGATCAAGTGATGTATACAAGTTATACAAAGGATCTTGGTCCAAGAAAGTAGTTAAAAGAGTCAAAAACGAATTTTTACGGTCAAAATCTTTGTTTTGATGTTTTAATCGAAACCATGAAAGAAATGGCTTGATTGTGGGTATAACTTGCTTGGTATGGTGTTGTTGTGCTTGTAAGTGTTGTATCTAGTGGCTAGCAAAGGCTAGAAACCAAGATCTTTGCGATCTAACGCTAGAAAACACAAGATAGTTCGGTTTTCGTATGATTTAGATAATTTGGACAGATTGTGATAGACCTAGAGTTGGGTCACGAAATTTCACAGAGATGATCTACACATGAAAATATGAGATCTGTGAATTTTTGGTAATTTTTGGATAAAGGATGAATATTTGGTGAATTTAATGCTCGGTTTTGGCCAAAAATGGTGAAAAATAGCTAAACATCATGAAAAATTCTGGAAAATTTAAGATAAGCTTTTTATAACATATAAAAGTCACACACAAAATTTCAGGTTCATTGAAGAAGTCTAAGTAGGCTTTTCGGTAAAACGAGTTCTAGGGATTTTTAGCTCGGTTTTGGTAAAAATGGCATGAAAAATAAGTTTTTGGTTCTGGAAAAATTACAGGAAACTATGTGGGTGACAGGGGTCATCCCAGAAAAATTTGGGATTCTTCGAAGGTCGTTTGGTATTTTCGTCATATTTGGTGTTTGAAAACCTTAAAAATGGATGATTTTTATGAAACTAAGTTAATCAAGTAAAAATAAATCATCCGAAAATAATTCGGATGATTTTGGTAATTTTACCCGACTTAACCGTTTCCGGTGTATTAAAGGCGGAAACGGGCCCCGCGGCCAAACGGGGTGTCTAACCGAGCTCTAATTTCGCCACTCTAATTAAAATATAAATAACAACTATTTTCGGGTCGTATGTGACCAAACTCATTTTTGAAAACATAAAGACGGTTAACCGTGCTAGGCACGCAAAACGTGAAAACAAACTAACGGTAGTTTTGACTAAAGAACTCTAAGTGATATCACAATCTAAGTCCTGAAAAGTATTTCGGGGTTAACATTGTCCCCGGATCGTGTACGGTACTGGGTTAGCAGTGTCCCCAGACGTACCGGTTAACACGAATTTAAGTTATATTGATAGAAATTGTGTAGTAACAATTTGGGGGATCGTATTACAGATCTGTACCAGTAGCCGTGCACCATAGTACATCTTGCTCACAAGAAGGTGAGTTTTCACGAGCCCCTTTTTACTGAACTGTTTTTAATATTTTCCCGGGGCGGAAAGCATGTTTTTATCAAAGTGTTTAAGTACATGCTAATCGCATGGAAACGAATGTATTTATATAATGTTTATTGTACGGAAATCGTACGGTAATGTATTAAGATGGTAATTAACTGAGTTGCTAATATTGTAAGGCCCGAAACAGTGTTCTGGGTTAACAGTGTCCCCAGAGGTTATTAAATGTATTTCTGGGTTAACAGTGTCCCCAGAGGATATTGGAAATGTTCTGGGTTAACAGTGCCCCCAGAGGTTATTAAATATGTTTCTGGGTTAACACTGTCCCCAGAGGTTATTAGATAAGTTTCTGGGTTAACAGTGTCCCCAGGGGTAATTTGATGTGTTTCGGGGTTAACAGAGTTTTCACTTGTGAACTCAGTATAATTACATCGCTTATTTATGATTTTTATAATGATTTGTCATGGTTTATTTAAATTATTGAAACTCACCAACTATTCGTAGTTGACCCGTTTTCTTTACATGCTTTCTAGGTACACTCAAATTGGAATGAGTGATATGTGTTCGATGCTGTGTGCTATTTTGTGGAAGTCTAGAGATCTATATTTTGCATTAAATATGTTAATGTACTATCGGTAACACTTATGTGATAACGCTTAGATGGTTATGAAACTCAGAACAATGTAATACGTTTAAATTAATGTAGTGGTGTTTTCTTTATAAACAATGATGTTGATATCAGATGTGTCTGTTGCATCCCGTGTACGTTTCCGCTGCGGTTACGGGGTGTTACAGAACTTGGTATCAGAGCCATTGGTTATAAAGAATTAGGATGTCTTTAAAAGATACCTAAAATATAACCAGTAGCTCAAGTATTATAGGATCTGAATATCAACTAATAATATATTGTGACGAGATCGGGATGAACTTGGATGGACAAGTGGGTTATTATGGTCCGGAACATAATAACAGACTTGTCTGCACGAGGGAATTCAAGGAAAGTCACGGGGGACTTTAATAGGTAAAATTGGCAACATACGTGCAAATATGTGATAATATTGTTATGTGGTCAAGTTGTATAAGTAAGTGTATATTTATTTGATTATGATTTACACTATGGAAAGAACTATATGTTTGTTAACTTGTGTGCAGGTAAAATGTCAAGAACTCCCAGTTTGTCGATTGAGGAGGATCCGGAGGAGGTCAGCTCCGGGGACTCTGGGAGCCCACTCGTAGCATCTAGCACAGAGCCTAGCGAGGCTAGCCTTAGGAGTTCCGGCCAGTCCTCCCCAGCTAGGATTGCCAGATCCCCGACCCCACCCGCGCCACAGGCCGCCCCTGCACCCCCCGGATTCGGACCCCGCCTCACGGCGCGGATCAGTATCCCATATGTCCGACCTACCTCGCCCCCACCCAGACCTGCTACCCCGCAGAGGCGAGTCCTCCCGCTCTCAGCCCGAGCCTGCGACTCCACCTGTGTGGGGTCTTCCTAGACAGGAACGGACGCGGCGGCCTGGCTCCGAGTGCTCACCGAACAGGTGAATGAGCACTCCGCCGCCCTGACGGTGGGAGTCCAGAGGAGGATGTACTTGGGGGATTGCATACTGGACCATCAGTATGCGATTGCCCAGCTGAAGAGGGAGTGCTCATACTCCCAATGGATGCTCGGCCGGATGGAGATGCGGGTCCGGGTTATGATGGCTGTGTTGGTGGTGTTGGTGGCGATATTGGTGGGGTTGGTTTACCACCGTGTTTAGTTGTGTTGGGTTGGGGATAGACAGGGACCATTTTTTTGATACTCTGTGTAAGCAGTTAGTGGTGATGCTAACATGGAGTGAATCTTGTTTAGTTATAATACAACCACTGACCCTTAGGGGGGGTCTCTTTTGGGGCATATCAGTATAGATACTTTTGGGTATCATTCAAGCACTGACCCGTTGCGGGTTATGTCGAGATGATGCCGACATAGGCCCTACGTATGAAAACTTAACTAATGTAATAGTGACAGGAAAGTAATATGAACGGATGTTTGTGTAATATGTACTAACGTTTATTAATGAATGGAATGTTTGTTGTGTTTTATGATTGGAACTTGTATTGATTATATATATTTTCTTGATGTTGTGTAGAATGGCACCAAAACGTTCAGCCCAATTGTCGGAAGTGGACGTGAGCCGTCTGATTGCTCGCCAGTTGGAGGCGGCGATACCGGATATAGTATCGCGCATCGCCGCCAGTATTAACAATTCGACCAATCCAACCCCTCCGAGCAATCAAACGACCACCAATAATAACGGGGAACAAAATGCTAATCCTCCACAAAACGATAACACGATTCCGAGTAATGACGCACCGCCTAGGGTGGTCGTTACAGACAGTAATGGCCCTATACCTACGGTAGAGACGAACCGTACTGAACCGATTCGTGCATCCAGGGGATGTTCGATCAAGGACTTTATGTTGTGCAAACCTCTAGAGTTTAGCGGGTCTGAAGGACCAAATGGGTTGGTTAAGTGGATCGAGAAAATAGAATCCGTGGTGAATATCAGCAACTGCCCCGAGGATTGTGTTGTTAAGTATGCTGCCTGCACATTCACGGACCATGCCTTGACATGGTGGAACACGATAGTGCAGACCCGGGGCCAGGCGGCGACAAACCGCATGACCTGGACGGAGCTCAAGGCTCTTGTACTGGAACATTTCTGCCCGAAAAACGAATTGCA
This sequence comes from Bidens hawaiensis, assembly GCF_021521415.1. NCBI lineage: Eukaryota > Viridiplantae > Streptophyta > Magnoliopsida > Asterales > Asteraceae > Bidens > Bidens hawaiensis. The sequence continues at coordinate 1,489 of NW_027502321.1, read as the reverse complement.
AAAATTAGAAAATGAATTGTGGAACCTGGAAATGCAGGGGGCAGACCATTTGGGTTATACGAACCGGTTTAATGAGTTGTCGCGATTGGTACCATGGTTGGTCACCCCAGAGTCGAAGATGGTGGAGCGTTATATTTGGGGGCTAACTCCAGTTGTAAGGAGTATAGTCAATTCTGGGGGACACCAGACGTATGAGGGTGCGGTGACGCAAGCTGGTATCGTCACGTATGATTTTGTAAGAAGCGGGTCACTGAAGGTGGCAGGAGAGTCCGCTGGGGGGAAGCGGAGTTCACATGACCATAGGACCCTGGAAAAGCAGCAAGGTAAACGTGCTAGACCCACTGCCCAGAACTACGCCATGACTAGTTCGGGTGGAAGGCAAGAACCGCAGAAGGGAACGTTTCCTAAGTGTGGGAAATGCGGTTACCACCATGGTGGCATGTGCAAAGAGGTGGTGTGCCACCAGTGCGGCAGGATTGGGCACTACGCACCGAGCTGTAGGACAAACCTGAACAACTTGAACCGGCAACCGCAACCTATCCGTGCGCAGCCATTTAGGACTCAATCAGCCCGACAACAAAACCCACAAGGAAATCAAGTGATGACCACCAGTCGTGCTTGCTTTGAATGCGGTAGCCAAGATCACTTCAAGAAAAACTGTCCGAAGCTGAACCAGGGAGGAAATGGGCGGCAACCCGCGGGTCAGGCATCGTCGTCCAATCCGGCGCGAGGCCGAGCATTCGTGATGGGGGCGAACGAGGCACGCCAGGACCCCAGCGTAGTGACAGGTACATTCCTCGTCTCTGATCATTACGCTTCTGTATTATTTGATACAGGCGCCGATAGAAGTTTTGTCTCTGTCAAGTTTCTATCAATAGCAAACCTTCCGATTAGTGAAACCATAGAACCTTATACTGTAGAAGTAGCTAACGGTAAAACCATGATAGTTAATCAGATAGTTCGGAATTGCCCTTTTATTCTGAACGAACAATCCTTTCCGATTGACTTGTTACCGGTAGAATTGGGTAGTTTTGACGTAATAGTGGGAATGGATTGGTTAGCACGTAACAAAGTAGAAATAAACTGTGAAAAGAAAATCGTCAAGATCCGGGTGTCGGATGACGAGGAGGTATTAGTGCAAGGAGAAAAATCCGGCACCATGATACCATTTATATCCCACCTCAAGGTGTTAAAATATATACGTCAGGGATGTGTGGCGTATCTAGCGAGCCTGACGGCCACTGATTCTGAGGAAAAACGGGTGGACGATATTCCCGTGGTACGCGAATTTCCACAAGTTTTCCCAGAGGAACTTCCTGGATTACCGCCAACCCGACAGGTCGAATTCATAATCGACTTATTACCTCAAGCTGGCCCTGTTGCTAAGGCGCCCTACCGACTTGCACCATCCGAGATGCAAGAATTATCCAACCAGTTGCAAGAATTGTTGGATAAAGGATTTATATATCCTAGTTATTCCCCGTGGGGT
>NW_027502320.1:0-18145 GCF_021521415.1 Bidens hawaiensis | reverse complement strand
TATTGTTTATCCTCCTAAGCTTAAGCATCAAAGTCTTCCCCACTGTAACATCTATGGATTTTTCTTGTTAATAAACGCTAGTTTTGTTTTCTCATTTAATAAAGTTCTCTTATTCATTTCATCATCTACATTTATTATTGTTGAATTATATGTTATTTATTAATAACATTAACTTTGTATGCGTAATTATATAATCCTATGTTTATTTCATCATAATCATGCTTAATCGTTAATATGACACGTTGAACCGGAATGCCTAAATTAATATTTTATAACATGTAACAAAATATTTTGTTATTATTAATTTTATCCGAAATATTTAAATTGATCATGTGGTTAAAAGATGGAACATTCTAGAACCTTTTAAGTTAAACTTATTCCTCAAGCTAGTTTATCTAATCTTTTAAATTTGAAAAAAAAAGAAAAAAAATAATAAGAAAATAAAATCAAATGTGTCGTGCACATTATATGTGCACACATATACATATTATTTTTTTATTATTTTATTGTTATTATTATATTAATTTTATTAATATTAGTTTATCACTTAATCTTTAAACCAGTTTTATCTCTATCTCAATTGTATTCAAACCTTTGTACCTCAACTATAAATAGAGGCTCTCATTCTCATTATTTTTCACACCAAATCTCATTCTCCCTTTTCTCTCTTAGCATAAACAAGTAAGTTTTTATAATTACTTTGTTTTTCATTGATGTTTTTATACATTTTTGCTTTCTATTATGAATTTCTTCTTGTTTGTTCTTATGTTCTTGAGTTTTTCTATGAATCTTCATAGTTGTTCATATACTCTCACCATGATCATCATAAATTGTTAATAAAACCCTTACTTTTTGCTTTAAAGATTATGATGATTATGTTATTCCAAAAAATCACAATTATTTTCTCAAGATCTTTATAATTAATATTCATCACTTTTCACCTAAAAACCAACTTTTGTTTTAATTAAAGTTTCGTGAAAGCCGACTAATATTATATTATTAAATTTAATAAAATTAATTTAATTAAATAATATTAATTATAACTAATATTCATCACTTTTCACCTAAAAACCAACTTTTGTTTTCATTAAAGTTTCGTGAAAGCCGACTAATATTATATTATTAAAATATCTTTTCATTAACCTTATAACACGTCAACATAATTGTTTTCAAAAAAAACTGTGACCGATAAAGTCATGATCCTTAGATATTAAAATTCACATATTAACAATAAATAACTAATAAATATCAAATTAATAAAATAATCAAATTACCGTTACAACTTTAAATATATATTATAAATAACAATTGTCATAATAGATATAATAAAACAAATGCTTAATCCCTAAAACTAAAAAGTTCCAACTTTTATAATCATGTTAGTTAGTCTTTAATTATTATATTTTGTTTATCTATAGTTCGTGAGGTTCGATCATTCATTTTATTTAACGTGCTTTCGGTTGTCATTTCAAGTTTAGCTTTAATCTCAAATGTGAGTTTCTCACACCCCTTTTTATGCTTTTACTTTTGGGGGTAGCATACATATCCTACTCAAATACTTAGTTTTACTTCGCTTCGTATATTCAAACTAAAATTTGTTATCATAGACTTGTGTGTTTATTTGCTTACTTGCTCAAAGATTACGTGCTCATGGTTTCCTTATTAAGTATGATCATACGCACCCCTTTGCACTCAGGACCTCGATTTTATGAGTGGAAAAGGGATCCCCGATCTGAGTACATTGGTTGTTACCAATCAGAAAAGACATTTCTTGTGCTATTACTACACGAAGTTTCATGGAATTGTATGATTTTTATGCATTATATCAAAACTTGTGTGAACTTACCAATTATTCAATTAGTTGACTTTACTTTATTTGTATGCTACAGGTACGCTTATTAGAGGATGAAATGGCGCAGACATTAGAACATAGGATATTTAAATAAATGGACTAGTTGTTAAATTGTTCTTGTATTTTTCTTGTATTTCTTGTTACAAACTTGTGTACTTGACGTTTAAAATAATTAATGATAATATTTTCACTTAATAGTGTCACATGTGTTTTGAGCAATCTGTACGTCACAAGCAGGTGTTTTCGCTTTAGCCGGGGTGTTACAAAACGGGACAAACGAGTGACGTTTAGACCATGTTAGAATAAGAAAAATGAAATTGTTATGGCCCGAAACTCGTTTTATCATCAAAACGGGCATAACGGAATGAAGGAAAAGTGATTAGAATGTAAATACATGAAAAACCGTGTCTAAATCGAATCTGGAGAAACTCGATTCGTTTGGAAAACGAATCGAATCGAATTGGAAATAATTCTAATCGAATTGGAAGAACAAATTGAACTGAAAAAGAAAAGAATCGAGTTGGAAACGAATCGAATCGAAAGTCAATTTGATTGGTTTGAAAAGTCGATTCGATTGGTTTAAACTTCAACTCGACCCCAGCTAGGGACTCTGCCCCCTGGACCCTGCTCGGGGCTGCCGCCCCTAGACCCCGCTGCCAGGGGTGTTGCCCCCGAACCCTCGTTATCGGGGGTTTCATTAACCTATAAATATGATATAACTTGGAGTAGTTAAGTTATGCTTGTTAACTGTTACACAATTAGTCGTGCCCAGCTAAGAAGAGGTGTGACCGTAAAGTCATAAATAAATAGGACATAGGTGAGTTTCTAGCAATTTTTTTCTGTTATGTTTTCGGGGTTGTGTGCATACTCCAATATGGTTAGTTAATACATTTACCTTAAGTGGTAAGTGTATGTTATATGATTGTTTAATGAATGGTATAAAAAGGGTTAAAATATATATGTAATTATATGAATGTATGATTGTATGGAAATGAGGATCAGACCCTTATAATATCTGAGAGGATAGGACCAGACCCTTGTAATATCTGTGAGGTTATAGGGCGGAAGGCTCTTTAAAACATAAGGGTAGTTAGGTATGATGTATGTTAATAAAAGAAAGAATGAAAGAACGAAAGAATGTTTGTATGAAAGAAAGGTAAACAGGTTAAATGTGTAATATGTGTATTCGGATACGTAAGTATAAGTATGTAATTTGTGTTGTCTGATTAACTAGAACTCATTCAGTGCAGTTGACTTTTAGTATGCACGCAGGTAAATAGGTTAAGGCAGCTACCTTGAATGAAGACATGTGGCATTGGACTGGAGAGGCTGACATCTTGAGATGAATGTTATGATGTTTTATAATGACTTTTTAAATTATGTTTTAAGACAAGAGTTTGGTTGTTATGAATATTTGAATGATTATATAATATATGGTTGAAGTTTAATGTTTCAGAGAGAGTTTTAATTCACTCCGATATTTAGAACTGTTTATGAGTAAATCCAATGCTAAAGTAGGGAACCGGGACCGGGGCCTTACAAGTTGGTATCATAGCATAAGTTCGAGAGAATAAACATCCTACATGCTTAGACTCGAGCAGAGAATGGGACTTAAGGAAGAGAAGACTGAAGATGCCAGTGCAAGAAAATCATGTGTCACTCAAGCAAGCTGTGTAAAGGTAAAGTACATGATTAACTTCATGTATGATGTAGAAATATGTAAGAAAGTTAGCTTAAGTGCTAGAGATAGGGCTATGTGATTATATGAACTGTTTAATTGAATGTCTAACAGTTTAAAAGTAGAATCTAGCACAAGTGGACTCATAAAGGGATGTATATAGGACACGGAAAGTAACGTGATCAGTTAACCATAACTGGACACTGATATTACCTGTTAGCCTTACTATCCTTGTACTAAATAGTTCCTTAAGTGATGACATTTGTGTTTCCTTATAGAATACGAATGGCTGGAGCAAAGAAGGTTGTTGGCCAAGGAGGCCGTACATGTAAAAAGACCAAAATGTCCTTCGTACTTTTTTGAATTAAATAATAAAAAAGGTAGATGTGGCATGCTTTAGAACCACATGATGGGTTTTCAGGGTTTTCACAATTCAACAAGGTTTTCAATATAACCCAATATATATATATTATTTATCAATTTCTAATTTCCTCAGTAAATTACTATTCTTTTAAAAACCTACATAATATAGTTATAAAGCATGTTGTTTGTGTTGTAATTTTCTACCACCAGCACCATTCACTCATGTTCCTCCAACACTGTTCTTCATCTTTCCAGATGCCTTTACACGTGGGGTTCCTCTCTTTTTCTAGTGAAACCCCTCTTCTCTCCCATAAGTATCAAATCTAGAGAGAGAGAGAGAGAATGTAATTTAGAGAGATACAAATGTAATGTAGAGAGAGAAAGTAGTTATCTTATTATATTGTATTAACCATTCAATTAGAGACAATCAATTGTATATATACAAGTACATAACAAAAGAGTTAGTTATACTAACTAGCAACTAAGTAATGAAACTGAAAGTCAACTGAGTAAACTCAGCCAACATCTCTTTAATACATTGTGTTTCCGAGTCTCATTAACGATAGAAAAGAAAGAAAATGAAGGTTTTTCCTTTCCTTTATTTTATCTTTCCTTCCCCTCCTCTTTCCTTTCTTCCCATACTTTCTTTCCTTCCAATTCTTTCCAAATTGGAAAGAAACCAATTACCTTCGTCTTACTCTATATTTCTCTTCTTTTTATTTTACTTTTTCTTTTCCTTTCCTTCCTTTAATGAAACTTGGGAACATACATATTCTTCAATCTTTTCCTTTCACTCCTTAAATGAAACTCTGAAAAACAACCATGTCTATATTTCCATCCATTTCCTTTCCATTCCAAAAGTTTAATCTCTTTCTCTAAATCAAGATTTTCGACATGTTTGCCACCACTCTCAATTTGTTGTTTGAGAATCTATCTATGTCAACATTTTTATTGCCAATTATAGCCATGGCAGAGATTGCAGGAGATCTATTTGAAGCTATAGTTTAGCGATAGTTCATAGTGTTACCTGTTCGTTTGGTATTACATTTACACGATAAGAGTAGATTGTTCATTTGCTTCTTCTTTACATTTACAACTTTCATATTAATTGATTTCAAGCCACTCCGGCCTACTAGGTTAGATGCAAACCGTTACCTATTTCATCTTCTTCTTCTTGGTTCGATTTCGTTCTACATCAAATCGATTTGCTATTTTAAAAACCCTACGTCATCGCAGTTTATTTTCACGTAGTTCAACAAACTAAAAGCAAACCCTACATAGATTAATTTTATTTGTCATTTTCGAGCTTTATAGCCTGTATTCATACTAACTGAGTTTCGTTTGAATTATTGTGTATTTTATCAGCTTGCAAAGTCAGGTGTAATGCCCCGGTCTTGGTGCCCTACATTGTCGTAGGATTTACTCATAAACATAGTTCTAAATATCAGAGTTAATTAAAAACTTTTCGCGGAATAATAAACTTCAATCATTCAATACAAAACATTCAAATCTAGTCTTTAAACATAACATTTAACATCATATTAAAACATCATGACAATTCGTCTTCAGATGCCAGCCACTTCAGTTCATGCCATGTGTCTCCCTCAAGCCAGCTGTTTTAATCTATTCACCTACGTGCATACTACAAGTCAGCTACACAGAGTGAGTTCTAGTTAATCAGGTAACATACAATACATTCACATACTTACTCATTCGTATCCGAAGATACGTATTACTTACTTAACTTGTTTATCTTTCTTTTATATATACATAAGTACATACCTTCTTTCATATTTACATATTTTATCTTACTTTTCATATTTAATTATACATTTTAAAGAGTCTTTCCTCCTATAACCTCTCAGATATTATAAGGGTATGGTCCATATCCTCTCAGATATTATAAGGGTCTGGTCCCTCCTTCTCTTTTAGTCTTACCTTCATACATATATTTCACCTTCATACATATATTTCTTCATGTTATAATTCATACAATTTCATAAATACCTTTCTATATCATTCATACATACTTTATAAAAACATTCATACATACTTTATAAAAACATTCATACATACTTTATAAAACATTCACATAACATACACTTACCACTTAAGGTAAGTGTATTAACTAATTACATCGAGTATGCACACAAACCCAAAAACATAACAAGGAAATGGGGCTAGAAACTCACCTGTAATCGATTCCTTTCTGATTTTACGGTAATGCCCTTCTTGAGTTGTGCACGGCTAACCGTGTATCAATTAACAAGCATCACTATCATTTGCGTACGTATACGCTGTTTATCTTTTGTTTACTTTGGAAAATCACTTAGGTCCGTATAATTTTGTGCGTGTAAGTTATTCCTCCGGCGTATAACTCCTTATAACATGTAAGTTATTCAGCTTATAAGTCAATTCCTCACGTATTAGCTTCTCCGTATAACTTATACGTTGCGTAATAGTTATAAGCATAACAGACTTATGCGCTAGTCCTACATATACGTTGAACATTCATGCACGCTGAACATACATATACGCTACACATACTTACATATACGGCCGTATACACTAATAAGCCCTAACGTGCAGACCAGCTTTCTATTTCTTGTTTTTAATGTTTTTCTTCTATTCTGGCGCCGTCGGTCGCCGTTAACCACCATGGTTAGCCGAAATTTGATGGTTATGACCTGGGTAGCTTCAGAGTGTCTAGATCTGAGCTAAGGTGGCCCTTAAGCTCATTTTTGGTTGATTAAACACCCAAATAAAGCTAGATCTAGATTCAAACGGCTCATTTTTGGTCGTCGTCGCTTATCAGCATACGACTTGTGACGGTCTTGAGCCGCTTTCATCCTTGCTTTGATCTAATCAAACCGTGAAGAGGTTTCTTGCACAAATTTTATACTTCCAATCTCTTTCTAACCAATCTCTCCCCAACATACATGAGTTCTACAACATCTACCATACAACATCTCAAACGTCAGCATGCCAATACTCGAATGGTAGATGTTGTTATAAGAGAATTCTGCAAGAAGCAAATGATCATCCCAACTTCCTCCAAAGTCTAACACACAAGCACGTAGCATATCCTCAATGGTTTGGATAGTCCTTTAAGAATGCCCATTCAGTTGAGGATGATACGCCATACTAACGTTCAATCTTGTTCCCATAGCTTCATGGAACTTCTTCAAGAATCTTGAAGTGAGGCAAGTATCTCTATCAGACATGATTGATAACGGAACTTCATGTTTAGCCACAACTTATTTTATGAACACACATGCTAACGTTTCCGACGAGATTGCCTCTCGTATAGGCAGAAAGTGAGCACTTTTTGTTAGACGGTCCACTATCACCCAAATGGTATCATGATGTTTAGCTGTACGCGGTAGCTTAGTTATAAATTTATATTGATGTGTTCCCTTTTCCACTTTGGTATCTCTAATGGCTGTATCTTTCCATATGGCTTATGGTGCTCTACCTTGACTTACAAGCAAGTTAAGCACTTACTGACATAATCCACTACATCATTCTTCATACCTGGCCACCAATAGTCTCTCTTCAGATCCTAACACATCTTGGTGGATCCCGGATGAATCGAGTATCTCGACTTGTGAGCTTCATCTAAGATTCGACCTCTAAGATTTCCATGGCGTGGAATCCGCATACGGTCAAACCTAGTCTTAACACCGTGAGGTTTATTCATTATCTCGTCTTGATGTTCGAAAATTCTTTCCTTTTTAATTAACACTTCATCCATAAGCGCCTCCGACTGCATCTTGATGATCTCTTCAATGAGGTCAGAGTTAATGATCAACTTATAAAACTTCACTGTTTCAATGACTTCCTCATTCTTACGACTTAGCGCGTCGGCGACCACATTAGCCTTACCAGGATAGTATTTAATATCACAGTCATAGTCCTTATCAACTCCAACCATCTCCTCTGTCTCATGTTCAACTCTTTCCGCTCGAAGCTTCGAACTCTTATGATCGGTGTAGACAGTACACTTAGTACCATATAAGCAGTGTCTCCAAATCTTGAGAGCATGCTACTGCTGCTAACTCTAAGTCATGTGTCGGGTAAGTACTTTTATGAACTTTCAACTTTCTGGACACATAAGCTATCACTTTTCCTCGTTGCATTAATACACAACCTAAACCACGATGCGAAGCATCCGTACAAACAACCAAATCTTCATCACCATCGGGTAGAACAAGGATTGGAGCTTGCGTGAGTCTTTTCTATAGTTCCTCAAAAGCTTCTTCCTCAAACTTATCCCAAATGAATACAACAAAATTTCGGGTCATTCCGTTCAATGGTGCAGCTATCTTGGAGAAGCCTTCAATTAATCTACTATAATAACCAGCCACCCTAAGAAGCTGTGTATATTAGTCGGGTTCTGCAGAGTTTTCCTATTTATTATCGCCTCAATCTTGGTTGGGTCCACCGTAATTCATTCAGGATTGATTAGGTGACCTAGAAACAGTACCTCACGCAACCAGAACACATATTTCGAAAACTTAGCATACAGTTTCTCTTTCTTCAAGACCTCAAATACTTCTTTTAGATGTTCAGCATAGTCAGACTCGCTCTTCGAATAAATCAATATATCACCAATGAAAATGATAAATGACTTATCCAACATCGGCCAACATACCCTATTCATCATGTCCATAAATGTTGCGGGAGCATTCGTCAAACCGAATGACATCACGAGGAACTCGTGGTGTCCATACCGCGTCCGAAACAATGACTTAGGGATGCCTGCCTCTTCCACTTTCAGCTGACGATAGCCTGATCTAAGGTCTATTCGTGATAACAAACTCGAACCTTGTAGTTGATCAAACAAATCATCAATCCGTGGCAAAGGATATCTGTTCTTCACTGTAAGCTTGTTCAATTCACGATAATCTATACACATTATCATACTTTCATCCTTCGTCTTAACAAACAACACTGGTGCGTCCCACGGGGAAACACTCGGCCTTATAAAACCCTTATCAAGGAGTTCTTGCAGTTGGGACATCAGTTCTTTCATCTCGGACGGCGCCATGCGGCAAGGTGCTTTCGCGACGGGCTGTGCTCCTTGTATCAAGTATATATGAAATTATATCTCTCGCTCCGGTGGCAACCCCGGAATATCCTCAGGGAACACTTTTGGGTAATCGCGCACAACAGGAACGTCGTTCACTTCCTTCATCTCGGCCGTAGCTTTGACAACATACGCCAGGTAGGCACCGCACCCTCGCCGTAACAATCCTTCAACTTTTATCATCCAAATGACATTAAGCCCGGAACCTTCCTTCTCACCATAAACCGTCACCTTACAACCATCCAAGGATTTTAACCTTATTATCCTACTCTTACACACTATCTGAGTTTCAAACTCAGATAGCCAGTGCGTTCCCAAAACCACATCGAACCCTCCTAAGGTCATAACATACAGGGTAACAGGGAACTCGCGTCCCTCTAGCTCTATCTTACAATCCTTAATCATTCCCATTATCCTAACCGAAGTTTCACTAGCGGTTTCTACTGTAAAGGTTTCAGCACACGGCAACATTTCATTTTTGCTAACTTACTAAATGGTGTAGCTACGAAAATTCTATTTGCACATGAATCAAACAACACAGAAGCGAAAATACAGTTTACTAGAAATGTACCTGTCACAACATCTGGGATCTGCTTAGCCTGCTCCGGAGTTAGGATGTAAGCCCTAGTCCTCGGCCTAGCTTGGTCACCATCCTTCTTCCCACTCCCTCCAGCTTCACCCTCAGTGCACTCCCTTTCCATATGACCCTTCTTACCACATTTGTATCATGCAGGCTTTGCACTGCATTCATGAGTATAATACCCCACCTATTCACACTTGTAGCAGGCATTCGATCCAATCCTACAGTCCCCACCATGAGCCCTTCCATATTTGTGACAAACATTAGTTCCAGCACCCCACTTGCACTCGCCAGCGTGCATCTTCCCACAAGTCTTACACGACTTCTTCTCTCACACCTTATGTTTCTTATCTCTAGGATTCCACATCTGAGTACCGGGTCGTTTGACAGGAAAGACCCATTTATTATCCTTCTTATCTTCCACCACCACATCGTCCACCGCCAGATCGTCGTAAACCATCTCTGCGAGTCCCACCACAGAATCAAAAGAGCAGGTTTACTAGCCTTGACCAAGACACGAACATTTTGTGGTAGCCTCCTGATGTAACACTTAATTCGCTTGGCTTCAGTGTCCAGCACGTCAAGCACCAATCTAGACATGTGGTTGAATTTAGTAGTGTACTCGCGGTATGTCACCTTACCCGCCTTCAGATTCAAAAACTTCATCTCAGCCCTCTCGACCTCAGCATCAGCACAAAAGCGCTTCATCACCAACTCCTTCAGGTCATCCCACCCCATAGCTTTGATCTCTTCCCGGGTCTTTCTCTCTTTCACAGTTTCCCACCAAAACATAGCCTCATCACCAAATAACTGGGTAGCATAACCCACCGCTTGATCGAGACGTCACTTGCTAGTTCGGATAACCCTGTCCATAGCGGTTATCCACTGGAGAGTAGCGATTGCGTCCCCTAGACCAGTCAGCTTTGGCGGGTCACAACCCTTGAATGACTTGTAGTTACAGCCACATCGACCCCTCCTCCTTTCGTCAACTTTCACATACCTAACGTCACTCGAGTCACCTTCCCCGTTCTCCTCACCTTTCTTGCCACTCTCCCCTACCCTCTCAGCAGTATTTGCACAGCTTCCCGCGGACCCTTCTGGATGCAGGTTCTTCACTTCAGCAGCTACAGCTTGCGTAATGGTGGCCTGAACAGCAGTATCAAGTTGATACCCCTCATTGTTGCTTGGTCCTCGCAGAGTTTCACTCCTTTACTCTCTTGCGTTAGTATCTGGTTCAGAAGGTTCTCGGATAATACGTGGCCTACCAAGACGCCCAGTACGACCTCCTTGACCAACAACCTTCCTTGCTCCAGCAATTCGCATTCTATAAGAAAACACAAACGTCATCACTCAAGGAACTATTTAGTACAAGGATAGTAGAGCTAACAGGTAAAAACAGTGGCCAACTATGATTAGCTGATCACGTTACTCTTCGTGTCCTATACACTTTCCTTTGTGAGTTCACTTGTGCTAGATTCTACTTCTAAACAGTTAATCAATCAATCAAACAATTAATTTATCATATCCCTAGCAATTAAGCTAACTTCCTTACACGTTCTTACATTACACATGAAATTAATCATATACTTTACTTTCAATTAGCTTGGTTGAGTAACACATGGCTTTCTTGAACTGACATCTTCTTTCTTTTCTTACTTATGTCATATTCTCTGTTCGAGTCTAAGCATGTAGGATGCTTAATTCTCTTGAACTTATGCTCTGATACCAACTTGTAATGCCCCGGTCCCAGTTCCCTACATTGGCGTTGGATTTACTCATAAATACAATTCTAAATATCATAGTTAATTAAAAACTTTTCGCAGAATAATGAACTTCAACCATTCAATACAAAACATTCAAATCTTGTTTTTAAACATAACATTTAACATTATATTAAAACATCATGACAATTCGTCTTCAGATGTCAGTCGCTTCAAATCAGGCCATGTGTCTCCCTCAAGCTAGCTGTTTTAATCTATTCACCTGCGTGCATACTAAAAGTCAGCTATGCTGAGTGAGTTCTAGTTAATCAGGTAACATACAATACATTCACATACTTACTCATTCGTATCCGAAGATATGTATTACTTACTTAATTTGTTTATCTTTCTTTTGTATATACATAAGTGCATACCTTCTTTCTTTCATTCTTTCCTTCTTTCATGCTTTCATATTTTATCTTACTTTTCATATTTAATTATACATTTTAAAGAGCCTTTCACCCTATAACCTCTCAGATATTATAAGGTTCTGGTCCCTATCCTCTCAGATATTATAAGGGTCTGGTCCGTATCCTCTCAGATATTATAAAGGTCTGGTCCCTATCCTCTCAAATATTATAAGGGTCAGGTCCCTTCTTCTCTTTTACTCTTACCTTCATACATATATTTCTTCATGCTATCATTCATACATACCCTTCTATGTCATTCATACATACTTTATAAAAAGATTCATACATACTTCATAAAACATTGACATAACATACACTTACCTCTTAAAGTAAGTGTATTATCTAATCACATCAAGTATGCACACAGCCTCGAAAACATAACAAGGAAATGGGTCTAGAAACTCACATGTAATCGATTCCTTTTTGAGTTTACGGTAATGCCTTTCTTGAGCTGTGCACAGCTAACTGTGTATCAATTAACAAACATCACTTAACTACTCCCAACTAAAACATATTTCTAAGTCATTTCCCGTTTTAAACGTTACATTTCTTTAATAATTAATTATTTATCTCTAGTTCATATACCATATAAGTCCATATCTATCGGTTGCTTGCGTATACGTTGTTTGTCTTTCGTTTACTTTGGAAAATCACTTAGGTCCGTATAAGTTTGGGCATGTAAGTTATTCCTCCAGCGTATAAGTCCTTATAGCGTGTAAGTTATTCAGTGTATAAGTCAATTCCTCATGTGTAAGCTTCTCCGTATAACTTATACGTTGTGTAATAGTTACACGCATAAGAGTCTTATGCGCTAGTCCTACATATACGTTGAACATTCATACACGTTGAACATACATATATGCTACACATACATACATACATACATACATACATACATACATACATACATACATACATACATACATACACGTCCATATATACTTATACGTCACGGCGTATACACTTATACGCCCTAACGTGCAGACCATCTTTCTATCTCGCGTTTCCAATGTTTTTCTTCAATTCAGGCGCTGTCAGCCGCCGTTGACCACCATGCTTGGCTGGAGTTTGATCGGTTATGACCTTGGTAGCTTCGGGGTGTCAAGATATGAGCTAAGGTGGCCATTAAGCTCACTTTTGTTGATTAATCACCCGAATAAAGCTAGATCAAGATTCAAACGGCTCATTTGGCATCACGGGGCTGCGGTGTCGGGTTCTAAAATGTTGGGTCAGCTGAGATTAATGATTTTGTTACCTTTGGTTGGTCTTGGATCATTGAATGGTATTGTGTAGAGAGTGATTGGCTTAAGTACGTGTTTTTTATGGTGTATGCTAAGGTGTAGAATGATGGAGATGGAAAAGATTTAGGGTTTAAAGGGTATTTATACTCCTTAAGCCCATGGACCTTAGACCCCTCTTCATCTTAAGTCCACAATTAACTCCACATCCTTACCTTTATTATTATTATTTTACTAGTATTCTACTAACTTATATTAAATCTTCCGACGAAATTGATATTTAATATTACTCATAGAAATCTCGGGATGATACATCAGGTGATCAAATCTTAGCTACCATTTTTCAAGGTATTTTTGTGTTTAATTCTTTCATATGCGTCACTTAATGTAGGTTTGTTGTTGTAGACCTCATAACTCATATATACAAGTATTCATCGGATGACTTGCGTTCGTTCAGATGAACAGAGTGTATATGTGATTGAGTCCTTTCTTTTGTAATCATTTGGTTATTATAATCATTTAGTGAGAATCATTATACCACAACATCTATATCTTCTTGTTCTTGATTGTTTGATTCTCATACACCCGTCTGTACATGTTTATTGTTGCTATATATATATATATATATATTATAATACCACATTTGTTTTGTAAAATTAATTATTTAATTAGAAGTTGTAGTTATTAATTTATTTAAAACTAAAGTAAATCATAGTTAATATTAAACTTTATGAGGGATTTAAGTACATTATTAAACTTAAGAAGCTGAAGTTTCCAAATAAATATAATTGTAAAGACCCAATGACACAAGGGAAGAAATGGCGCTACCGGATTCAACGGTATGACATGGTCATGGTATTGATAACACATTCCAAAAACCACATATAATTTTGAAAATGTGTAATGTATGCCTTTATTTAAGTTAAGGGGCACTATGGCTTAAATCAACGTGAATCAAGATTGTATTAAGAAAAAAACAAACTACAAGGAGTCATGAATTAGTTTCATTATCTTTCTGAAATTCAAGGATAATTTATTACTTAATCCGAGTTAATCTCAAACGTAGAAAAATTTATATTACAAGTGGTACTTTATGAAGTTGACGACTTTATGAAGTTGACGACTGGTTAGCCATTAAACTTGATAACTTGATGTTCTTGCAAATTGGGCATTCAAAAATTTTGTTGTCACACTCATAACGAAAACACATGTGTCCGCACATCTTTCAAACCATTATTGCAGATAATGTTTTGCGGTTCCAGCATGTAATAGTTCTAGTTCCACCCTTGTTGGTAGACGTTAGCCACTACCCCCGCCAACAACAACATGAATGCAGCCTCATGTCCCTTTGAATTTCCAAATGTTGGATATCTTAAATCTTTCGGCATACTCTTTCATTTCTTTTTCCTGCGTTAAAAGTCAAAACCTTTAGAAAATAATTTCAAAACCTGCGTTTAATGGCTAACTCATATGAAATATAACATAAGAGTTTAGAAAGAAAAATCAGAGAGATTTAGAAAGACTCACAGCCAAGGTGGAGGGGGCAATGAATATGCGACACTCGGGAATTATGCATATCGAAAACACCAAAACTAAAGTTTATAAAGCAACATTCAAAATAAGTGACAAACACACGAGGAAAATATATAAAAGGAACACACTATTAAAGACGTCACATATACTTAGAACTAAAATGACAAATGAATTTGTTTCACGGGATATATAACTTACAACCATCAGCAAGATGAAACCCCAGTTGATATGTACAAGATGGATTGATGTTGATTGACTGTATTTCCTCTTGTAGAATGTTTGCTTCTGGCTGAACCATACAAATTGTAGAAGCATATTCAGGAAATAAATCAGGTAACGCATATTCAGCAAACAAAAACAAAAAAACCCTACCATGTGTGCGCATTGAAGTTGCTACTGCTACGAACAATCATCATGTTATGAATTATCGGTGTATGCATTCCTCGATTCCTACATAATAAAATCGATTAGAAGTGATCTTGATCCATTCATTACAAAACGAAAAGTTTGCTATATAATTAAAATGCAGATCTCCTCATAAAATAACTCAAAATATGAAGAACATATGAATTAAAAACAAGAATTAAATAAGGACTTAACCTGTGATGACATCGATTGTTTTCATCTTATATCGGCAACCAAAACATTACTAATTGGGGTTGCTGCGGCGGTAGATGAAGCTAGCGGCCACCAAACACAGTAACAAAATGAAAATTAGGTTTTTTTATGATTTTACATTGAGTTGGGCGTGATATCTACTATTTATATCATATGACTACTAAAGAAAACATGATTTTTTTTCGAGCCCAAGAAACAAAAGGTGGGCCTGCAACGAAGGAAAATAAATTAAATTCGGAAAATAATAGGGAAATACCATAAACACCTACCTACTTTCCATTGTTTATCCGCAAAATTCATTTAGAATTTTGTTGCACATAAAAATATCAATATAGTTTCTATCTTTTTTCTTTAAATAATTTCCTTAACATTATCTAGTATATTAAAAACATACTTTATACTTTTTAGCATAAAAGTCTATTAAAATGGAATTTGAAAAAAAAAACATATCACATAATTATGATTAGATGAAACCTTGGTTTTAAAAAAGCGTGCTTAGAACAAGAGGTTTACCTAAGACAAAACCCAAAGATCTAGGCACACGTTTTAAGGAAAAAGCGACTTAAGGCGAATCTATGCGAGCGTCTTTCATACACAGTGGTTTTATGCATGATAATGTTATACAACATGTTTTTTAAGGTTTACACATAATTAATTTATGTAGTAAATCATATATAATGCTTATTTATAGTTAAATTTAAGGCTTGTATGCTAAAAACCTATGATGTATATATATAAACCTTGTGTCTCGTGTACGAAAGACGTTATCTTTTGCGCCTTGCGCTTCACGCTCCGGTTCTAGGTCATCGTTTTTGTTTGCCTCTCGCTTTTTAAAACCAAGGATGAAACCATGAAACCATTATTTTACAAATTACATCATAATAGCGATAATATTCATGTGTTTATAACTTTTTACCGATTTTGTAAAATGATACAAACTATTTTTGATATGTTTTAGGTTTTTTATTTGATTTTGAGTTACGCCATCCTATGCTCATAAATTTTTATTATATTACTTTTTTAAAGATTATTTTCAACTGACTTATTGAATTAAAAATGGAAAAGAGCAACTGAATATTGAACGAAGTTTGCCTTGACACGTGTCTATTTAAACAACCAATTCATCTTAATTTTTTGTTTACTTTGTATTATTAATAAGAAAAAGAACACATAATTTTGTTCAAATTAACATATGGGGGGGGGGGAGGGGGGAGGACTTTAATGTGTAAACAATGTTAAAATACTTTTGTGAGTGAAAATATGAGGAGGGGGGAGAGAGAGAGAAGAGAGAGAGGCGAGATTTATAATATTGAATCTATCGTTCCTCATTCTAATACATTAATGTTTGTTTCAGAGTTAATTATGCGACCATCGTGTCTAAGAATTTATTTTTTTTCTATTTATGGGTTTTATTTGGTCAGTTTTGGGGGAATTAAATTTATCCGAATATGAAAAACTTCATTTATTTGTGATTTTTTTCCATAAAAATTACACATTACCTCTCCAAAACCACATTTAGAAGGGAAACACAATTAGGTATCAAATGTACGTGTATTACGCAAAGTGTAACGTCATTATTATTATTATTAGTTTTTTTATCATATATTATATATAATACATGATAAAATGCAAATTAAGACACTTGATTTAATAGTTTACACATTTTAATACATAATGTACATGTATATAAAAGGGGGTAAATTTGTCTTTTAAACACAATTTACCTAACTTGAGAGAATCATTTCATTAAGAATGATAATATTAACCACATAAATGGACAATATTAAGGGGAAGACATAGGAAGCAAAAATCATAACAAGAAAAAATATTACCAAAAAGAAAAACGGAATAAGGTTAATTTAAAGTTGCAATAGCCAAGTTTACTTGTATTAAAAATGACTTTGTTCAATTATATGTTAACTATATATATATATATATATATATATATATATATGTAAGGCCCCGGTCCCGGGGTGCCCAACATTTCATGTCGAATTTACTCATAAACACAGTTATGCAAATCAGAGTTAATTAAAAACTTTCGCGAAATATAAAACTTCAACCCATCATTACAAAACATTTGGATCTTGTCGTTAAAACATAACATAAGACATCATATTTAAAACATCGTTTCTTTCAATCCTCATATGCCAATCGTTCAATCCATGTCATGTACCATCATCATGCTAGCTCATTAAACATATTTACCTGCGTGCATACTAAAAGTCAGCTACGCTGAGTGAGTTCTAGTTAATCAAGTAACATATAATACCTTCACATAACACACATATATACGTATCCGAAGATACACATCCATACTTAACCTGTTACCTTTCTTTCATACATACATATATACGTATCCGAAGATACATAATAATACAATTTCCTTAAATATCCATAAGAGGAACATTACACAATATTCATTACATGAATATCTATTAAGTCCATAGAAGGAACACTATATACTATCCATAGAAAGAACAACGTGTATTATCCATAGAAGGAACGCTACATATTATCCATAGAAGGACAGTGTATTATCCATAAAAGAACACTATATATATTATCCATAGAAAGAACAATATTTACTATCCATACAAGGAACTCTATATATTATTCATAGAAGGAACAAAGTTTATTATCCATAAATGGAACTTACACTTAATCATATAATAGTTATCTAAGGAACACTAATGGGGTCCACGGGTCCTTATCTACGCTGTTACATTCCACGTATATGTCCAAAGGAAGTTAGAGGGATTTGCCATCCTAACTTACTATATCGGACATAGAATGTACCCACGTAAGCAAGCATACCACATCATAACATACAGACGCACTGGGCATCCTTCACACTAATCTTCTAACGATCACATTCCATGGCAATACGTGCAATATCCGAGATCGTTTCACGTACCAAAAAGCATTCATTTATATCTTCAATAACTTTTTCACATAAATCATATATGGCATACACTTACCACTTAAGGTAAGTGTATTATCTAATCACATTGAGTATGCACA
>NW_027502319.1:0-53400 GCF_021521415.1 Bidens hawaiensis | reverse complement strand
AGGGTTGATGGTGGTGAAGAGGAAGACGGTGAAAAGGAGAAGTAAATGAGGTAACTGTAATTAACATACGCGTGTTGTTATTGATTACTAATGGGGAAGAAGATGAATTGGTATTTAAGATATGTGTATTTGAGATTTAGGGTTTTTTTGAAGGGGGGAAGAAGATGTGGGGAAGAAGATGCCACTGGTGGTGGAATGATTGATAGAGAGGGTGACGAAGATTGAGATGTAATATATATTTCATATTATACAATTATACCAAACATCATATTAGCTCACATGGTAGGTTTTGTTTGTTGTTAAACCAAAGGTCTGGGGTTCGAACCCCACCATCTACACAATATCGAAGATAAGTTTTAGAATTAATTATAGGCTTAGAGGTAAAGTGGTTATTTCAACCTTTTTTGGTTAGTCAACGCCGGTCAACATGACGGAAGGGCACGAATTGCCCCGCCCGTCCATAATGCGCAATTTCGTTTTCAGGAGATATTCCATCTCCCGACGATATATTTCAGGGAGTCAAATTGGAATTTTCTCATTACTCCTTGAATGACTATTTGTATAGATAAATTAAACATTAAGCCAAATTAAAATATTTCATGATAAATTCTCTCTCTCTCTCTCTCTCTCTCTCTCTCTCTCTCACAAACACACACACACCTACCTGCAACTTCATCCTCTCCCTCTCTCACTACACCACTATCACATCCCCTCTCCGACCACCATATGATACTCTCTTTTTTACTCTGTTTCTTAATGTGATTTTCGAGCTTCTCATGCTTGTTTACTCAGCTTGAAGCTTCTCACACTCATGAAAGTGTTACGATAGAGGCATCACATCTTCGACCTTTTTAGAAAAGAATCCCACAAGTTCTTGTTATGATACCTCGTTTTAGGGTTTGAAAACTCCAATTCGGAAATTGGTTGTGGAATATTGGGGGGGGGGGGGTTGCATCTGTTATGGTGGTGTTTTGGAGTGAGTCGGAGGAAGCTATGGATGGTTTTCAGTGGTTGATAGAGAGGTTGAGGGGGTGGTGATGTGCGCCGGCAGCGGGGTTAATGGCGACAGGGATGGCAACGGGGAGATCCACCAAGTCACACACTTTGGCCAGTGGCAAATACTGTTGTGGAAAGTATTTTTCTTTGAAAGCAGTTTATTAATACAATAAATTAATAATAATTAATTCAACAGCAAAACAAGTAAATGTGCATGTTCTTCGACATGTGTTTGGTTGATGTTTTATTATCCATGGATCTTGAACATGAATCGTACCCAGCTTATCAAGATTTTTGTTGTTCTTCCTATGTTTACTGTTTCTTCCCAGTTGTTAGATAGTTGCTTGATAGATTTGTTTTTTAGGTAATTTTTGTTGATTGTTTTTGCACATTTAAGTTGTAATACACGGATTTTGTTGTTCACATTATTTATGAAGAAACTAGTTTGAAACATGAGAAGCTCGAAAATCACATTAATAAACGGAGTAAAGAAGCAAGAGGGTCAGAAAATATGATAGCCGGAGATGGTAGTGGTGGTGGGAGAGAGATGGAGATAAGTTATCCTTAAATATTTTCATTTGGCTCAAAGTTTAAGTTAATCCCTCAAGGAGTAAAAGACAAATTTACCCTCATGTTTTGAACATGACTGGTTTTAACGAGAAAACTTAACTGGGTTATAGTCAAGACAAAACGTGATAAGGTTTTGTCATAAAGGATACTTTCTGTCATTTTTTCCGCTAAAAGACATCTACTGAAAAATCATGTAAACATAAAGGACAAATTTTGTTATTTTGTCTTTTTCAAATAAGGCCTAGTACATTAGTAAGAAAAAAAAAACAGCAAATTTTGTTATTTCTCCAATAACCCAATTCTCCAATTGTTAACCGGAATACTAAACAACTAAAAGCTACATTACCATCAAAATATTATCATGTAAATTTGTGAAATCTTTCATATGGGTGGGCTAAGTTCACGTTCAATGTCTTCCAATGACCGCCCCTTGGTTTCAACAACGTTAGAAGCTATGTACATAACAGCAAGAACACAAATGCAACCGAATCCAAGGTACACTTTGCTTATGCCAAATGCAGTCACCAAACTCAAGAAACACAACCCGATAAAGAAGTTTGTTATCTGATCAACAGTAAAGTAACCGTTTGTTAGTTTGTTGTAAGTCCATATTAGAACTACAAGTGAGCAGAAAAACCGAGCCCATCCAATTGGGAGACCGATGATTCGCTTAACATTTTCTTAGAACCGGTGTTTATGCTTCGTTATTTGTTATATTTGTGTAAATAACCGAATTAACCAAACCTAACTGAAAATAAACCAGCCTTTATATTTTTTTATGAATCATATGATGTATGTCAAGAAAGTTTTGTTATACATCTTTTATAAATAATGTATTAATGCATATAACATATTAAGTGGATTTACTGACTGAAATTATTTTGAATCCAACCACGATTAGAGCTGTAAATTAACCGAACCATTCGTGAACCGTTTTATATATGAACAAACAAGAACAAGGAATTTTGTTCGATTAAACTAAATGAACAAATTTGAAAAGAGGCCGCGTCCGTTCAATGTTCGTTTGTTTACGTTCGTTCATTAAAGGTTTTTTATATTTTCTAATTTATTAAACTTATATTTAACCTTTGATTATTTTTTAATTTGTATAAAGTTTATAACCTTAAGAATGTTGATTTTTATTTTTCAAATTAACAAATGTTTGTTTGTTTGTGTATGTGACCGTTTGTGTTCGTTTACGAACTTAACGAGCAAAAACAAATGAATATGAACAAAACCATTTCCTTAACGAACGAACACGAACAAGAACACATGTTCGGTTATGTGTTCGTGATTCGTGAACCGTCCGTTTGTTAGGTAAATGCTTAACGAACAAACATGAACAAGGTATAGTTCGGTACGGTTATTTTACAACCCCTACCCACGACCAAAGCAGGTGGTTAACCAAATCATCATTTCCAATAACCGAATTAACCGCATCGTTTACAACCGAATGTGATCGGTTATGAAAACTCCATAACCGAGTCGAACCGAACCATGCTCACCCCTAATTTAAACATTGTTTATTCGATTCACGACTTACCCAATGCATACAAAGTGACAACGCAACTGCTTTTGCTCGTATTCTGGAGGCAAAGATCTCTGGTAATAACAGAGCCGGTACGGGACCCGCACCAAGTGAAAAGGACAGCACGTACCTGTTAATTAGTTACCATTTTACCAAGATCAACCAACATAAGCATGATTCTTTTATGATTTTTTAAAAAGTATTAAACCTAGGCCTGCAAATAAGCCAAGCTTCAGTGAAACGTTCGACGGGAAGTTTGTTTATGTTCGTTTATTTAATAAACAAACGGACATGAACACATTTCCCATTGTTCACTTATGTTTGCGAACGCTCGTTTACGATTGTTTATGTTTGTTAGTTTATGTGCATTTACGTTCGTTTGTTTATGTTCATTAATGTATACATTCAAACTTTTTACTCTCGTTACAATTTGTTCTATTGTTGTTCACGTTTACTTTAATTGGTTTTAGCTAGTTATGTTCATTCACTTAGTTACAATTCATTTGTCAAACGAACACATCAAGAATGGAATTGGATTTCAATTCCTATTCCTATTGGAATGTTCAGATTCCAAAGCTAATCCTTT
The DNA here is from genome assembly GCF_021521415.1 of Bidens hawaiensis. Taxonomy (NCBI): domain Eukaryota; kingdom Viridiplantae; phylum Streptophyta; class Magnoliopsida; order Asterales; family Asteraceae; genus Bidens; species Bidens hawaiensis. Next base: position 49,720 of record NW_027502319.1, on the reverse strand, counting down.
CCAATTCCATATCATATGCAAATTCCAGTTCCAATTTCATTCCATTCTGTGAAATGAACGCGCCCTTAAACTTTTTAGTTCTTTACAATTTGTTCTATTGTTGTTCATGTTTACTTTAGCTGGTTTTAGTTAGTTATGTTCATTCACTTAGTTGTTTTCGTTTGTTTACATTCGTGAGCTGTTCATTTATGTTCACTTAGTTGTTTGGGTTGTATTAAAAAATAAATAAATAAATAATTATATTGTTAACGAAAAACAAAAATGAACACAAATATGTTCAGTTTGTTCACGAACAAAAAAACTGCTCTCATTTAGTTTCTTTTGTTCGATCGTTTCTTCGTTTAAAGTTAAACAAACAAACACGAGCATGCTTCTTTCGTGTTCATTCGGTTTTCTTTACATGCCTAATTAATATCCAAGGTAGTGGGTGATGAAGGCGCCCCCAAAGCGCCGAAGTACACCACCGCCCCGGGCGCTTTGGTTAAAAATGGGGGTTGGGCGTTTTGTGTAAAGCGCAAGGGAGGGTGATGATTTTCAAAAAAATAGCCGTTGTCAACGCCTCTTTTCTTTAAAAAAAAACAAAGAAACAAATTATTAATTAAAATCTATACCCTATATAAACCCGAATGTCGTAAGTGTTAAATACTATTTTTTATTTTATCTCCTTTAAAAATAATACTAACGGTTACTAATATGTTTCTGCTTTTCTCTATAGCCAACTTTCAAGAATTAGGCATATTTTGGGACAAAGTTTGGGAACATTTTTTTCCAACTAAGAAAGAGCGATTCTATATCGGGAAAATGGTCCGATATAAACGCCAAATGTCAATTGTTTTAAGGGGTTTGCCCTTGGTTTTAAAAAACAGTTAGGCGAGGCGAGGCGTTTTGGTTCAAAAATCCGAAGCGCTAGGCGCGAAGTGAGAGCTTCACGTATGTGAGGCGCTCAATTTAAAAATTACTAAAAATTAATTATACATGACATATTCTACTTGAAAATCAATCATAAAGATAAAACATATTTGTAAAACTAAACATGAATACTTAATACGTAGATTAAACATTATAAAAACATACTTAGAAGTTGCAAAACACATAAATTCTTAGAGTAAAAAGTAAAAGGTATAGTAAAAAGTAATAATGAAGAAAAATACCTATTGAGTCATAAACATATGTGTAATAATTAGGTGAGTTTGAACCGATTTAAAAGATGGTAGTAATGACTGAGGAGAAGATAAACTTGAAACGTCTAGAAGGTTGATATTTGGAGAAGACAAACTTTTGAATATGAAAATTAAAGATAGAGTGATAAATATATATAATATGGATGGGTAATGTTTTATAGATTAGCCCCAACGTTAATATTTTAAGCAGATGGGCCCAAACAGTTACATTTTCAATCTAATTTAGACTGCATCACATGAGGCGTTGCCTCAAACGCCTCACCAGCTAATGCGCCGCCTCAGGGCGCCTCATGTATTTTCTCGCCTTACGTAAAATAAGGAGTTTTCAAAAACGCCTCGGTCGCGGCGCGCCTTTTTAAACCAAGGGTTTACCTACGAATTTGTGGTGCGACCGAATGGTAGAAGAAGTCGTGGAAAGGGGCGGGATCGTCGGCGGTGGGTGCGATTGCCGAAATGAAAGGAGAATTCAATGAAATGAACCGTTAACTCGCTGATATACACGACCTTGGGAATCAACGTTTTCAACTAATTCAACAAAATTCTCAACCAATAAGGAGTTCACCGAGATATTGAAAGAGAGGCAAATGAATAAAAAAACTGGCCTTTATGAAGGAACCGATCGACCACCTCACCTGTAGGAACGTGTTCGTGACGTGAACAAGACGTAGATCGATATCTAGAATAAACGTGAAGGTGCGGAATCCCTAAACGTGATCGAAAATAACAAGATTACTCATTATATTCTCTCTATTTCTCATATATCTCAATATTAGTGAAGTACAATATGATATGACAATTATAGAACAAGTAAAAGTTAGATCAAAAGCTCTAAACTCAAATACCAAACAACCTATATATATAGGAGAGTTTGGGACTTATACGTCGTATAAGTGGGTTATACGGCGCATAACTTATACGCCGTATAAGACTTATACGCCGTAATGGTATTGGAATGTTGTGAACTTATGAGAGTACTTATACGGCGTATAAGTCCCAAACTCACCTATATATATACGTTGTTTGGTATTTGAGTTTCGAGCTTTTGATCCAACTTGTATTTGTTCTATAATTGTCATATCATATTGTAATTCATAAATATTGAGATATATGAGAAATAGAATAAATATAATCATGAGAGTAATCTTGTTTTCGATCACGTTTAGGGATTCCGCACCTTCACGTTTATTCTAGATATCGATCTACGACTCGTTTCACGTCAAGAATCGAGCTATTTCTAATTTCGTTAAAAGTTCGTCCGGATTCGTTAAAGTCAAATCATGTCCAAAATCTCAGAGATTGTTCGTTTCTATTTATACATCAAGTCTGGAAAGTTTCGTTGGATTTCGAATTCGTTTACTTTGCTTAAATGTCTAAGATCGTTAAAAAACGCGAAAAATTAGCCCGTTTCAGAATCAAAATCTGACTGCACCAAAATGTTCGTTTCGATATTGGGAACATTTCTGGAAAATTTCATGTAAGGACTTATACGTTGCTAAGGACTTATACGCCCTAAGGACTTATACGTTGCTAAGGACTTATACACCCTAAGGACTTATATGTTGCTAAAAACTTATACGCCCTAAGAACTTACACGCTGGAAACACAAAATTTTGAAAATTTTCAAAATGGAATTTTCGAATTTGTTTAATATTGAAGAGGCATTGAGAAGAAACAGAAAGCAAGTTTTGAAGAAATAATTTGATGATTTTGAGATGATGACTGAAGAATCGTTTGATCGCTTAATTAAAAGATATTGCAAGCTTGTGAGCAAAAGGAAACATATCGGAATTGAGAAACGTAAGTTCGAATACATTGATAGGTTACACTCGTTGACACTTCACCTGAAGTTTGGGGTATATTCATTATGTCAATACAATCAGACCCCAACACGTACAATCTCACTCAATTCATAGAGAAGATAAAGGATCGTGAATTGTCTTTCCAAAATAATAGTAAAGTTAATGTTTGTGAAAGTACGAATAAGTGTGCTAATGAAAAATCATGTGAAAAATGTGAGTTACTTTATAAAGAATGTTTAAAAAGAGATGTGGAGTACAAAATGTTAAAAACTCACATGGACTCTTTACTAAATGATCTTAAACGTGTTAAGGAAGCTTATGATAAACTTCAAAAATGCGAAAAGGCACTTTGGGAAAAGATTAATTAAAATGAGAAAACCATAAACAGAAACATTGATGAAAATTCTGCACTTAAACAAGAACTACAAACTGATACTGAAAAAGTGGATTTAAAGCTTAACAGTTACAAAGAAGCATCTTTTGATGAGGTAACTGGGAATGTTGTTTATGGATCTAATGATCATGGTGTGGGGTATAAGCATAAGCATGTTAATAAGGTTGAATTTGCACATTGTACGACATCTGAGAGCGAGAAAGAAATCCAGTATCGAAATCAATTCAATAAGGATTTCGTTATTCAAAGAGACAAACGTAAACAAACTAAGGAACCTTCTTGTTTTAAGAATAGTCCTAAGTTTGCTTACATTCCAAAATCAGATGTTGTTACATCTAAAGGCAACCAACATGTTCCTAAACCAGAAAAACCAAAATTTCGTAAAAGGACTCATCTGATCAAGTTTGTGTTGAAAAGAGTCATGTTCTGAAAATTCGGATAACAATGTCATATCAGTCAAATCCAAAAAGTTCAGTAAATTCAACGGTTTTACATGTCAATTCTGAAAGTTCAGATAACAAGAGTTATGATTTAATGAATATGCCTGAAGATTCTGAAACTGTTGACTTGAGGGGGAGAATTATTGAAGAGGACTTAATGATCGAAGTTTTTTGAAAAAACCTAGTCTAAGCAATATCCGAGAGGGAGTCTGTTGAAGCATGAACGTCTACTGCTTAGACACCAAGACCAAACAATATCCAAGAGGGAGTCTGTTAGTACATAAAATATCTATCGCTTTGGTCTTTTAGGCCATGTATTAGAATAAGTATTGGAATGTTGTAAACTCATGAGAGTACTTATACGGCGTATGTCTTATACGGCGCATAAGTTATGCGCCGTATAACCCACTTATACGGCGTAGAAGTCCCAAACTAACCTATATATAGAGGTTGTTTTGGCATTTGAGTTTAGAGCTTTTTTGGTCCAACTTGTGCTTGTTCTATAATTGTCATATCGTATTGTATTTCATTAATATCGAGATATATGAGAAAGAATATAATGAGTAATCTTGTTGTTTTCGATCACGTTTAGGGATTCCGCATCTTCACGTTGATTCTAGATATCGATCTACGTCTTGTTCACGACACGAACACGTTCATGAATTTGAATTTGAACCATTATTGAGTATGTAATTGAAAAAATAAGTGTCTTTGACTTGCAAATCTTCAAATTGATGTGTTCAATTCAGTAGCTAATATTATGTAATAAATGATAACTGATATTTTTAAGTACTATTTATGTAATTATTTTTGTATTTTAACGTAGTGTTTTAACTTTAATGTGATTTATTTATTTTATTTAATGAAATTTTATTTGTTTTATTCGTATTAAAAAACTGGAAAAGAAAAATTAATAATAATGAGGTAACGACTGGGAGGGGCTCCATCCACTACACCCTTTTTTTGCAAAAAGCCCCTATGGTGACGTGGCGCAAAATGCCCCCATAGGGGCTCCATCCACTACACATGGTTTAAGGAAAAAATCAAGTCAAGAATTTGACTCACAAGACGGTTCCAATGACAGCAAGCGGTGCAGAGTAAGGTGTTAGAATCTCCCAAGTGAATGACAAAGAAAGCAGCAGCATTGAAGCAGCCTTGATCCAAATAAAATTCAAATAAGTTTAAATAAAAAATGAAAATAAAATAAGTCAATTTTTATGTCGATATGAATCATATGATACCATTCCCGTAAAGCTTGTGAAGAGAAGTGTTTTGCGTCCTATTTTATCCATCAAAGAAGACGCGATTATCGTGCCAGAAAAAAGTCAACTACAGGTCAACTATGATGCTAAAGCTGTTTATTATCAGCGAATAGTAAAGATGAAGCTTATTCTACCAAAAACATTGGCTACCCCGACTAAAGCACTTGCCGCCACGTCAGATGTAACTCCAGTATGACGAAAAACCGAAGTAGAATAATATACAACAGCATTTATTCCAGCCAATTGCTGAAATAAGAAAAGGGTGGCACCAACACTGACAACTATCATTAAATGATTAACCATTAGTTGTTACTAATCAAAGCTTAATCCTATATATGCAAAAAACTCCGATTTAGGTGTTATTATAAATTCATACCTTTGAAATACCGGGAACTGAAAAGGTCAAACCAACTGGCATCTTGTTCTTCTGAACCTTGACCCGATGCATTTAAATCTTGCATAAGCTCGGAGACCCTATTCTTTCCATATAATATTCTAATTGATTGCTCGGCTTGTGACATTTTTCTTTGCTGAACGAGCCAACGAGGACTCTCGGGGGAAAACATCATTCCCAGTGCAAGTAAAACAGAGGGGATAACACCAATGCCAAACATTGTTCTCCACCTAATATATTAATGTTAACTATTTTATCTATTTAGATATATAATATTTCCATGTTCATGTGAAACTAAAAATTTTACATAATGTATATTAATTACTTATTTTTGTCATTTGTTATAACATCATATATAATAACATTTAACAAGTAATTAGATATTTAGTGTGACCTTCATGTATTCCTGAAAACACAGATTTACAATGCATAATATTCAATGCTCTTCAAGCATGATTCACAAAAATATGTAACCTTGCAAGTTTAAAGGGGAATATATATATATATATATAAACGAAACATTTAAAAGCTCTCTAGTTACTCCCTACATTCTCTCAAGCCACCAGATTGCATTATTTGTAAATGGAGACTTCTCATGCATTTGACACGAATTCACGGGTATGAGTTTCACCTTAATCTCACCAAATATTTGACATGAAAATCCTATAAAGGTATATACTAAAAATTAATATCTGATTTTTTTTAAGTTATTATTTATAATTAAGAAACAATTTTATACCGGAAGCAGCCTCTCTATCCCTATGGGATTCAGGTAAGGCTGTCTACATCTTACCCTCCTCAGACCCTACCATAGCATTGCTATTGGTGGGATATACTGAGTACGATGATGATGGTGATGAAGAAACAATTTTATAGTAAAAACATAAGCGGGTCATGGGTCTCACCAAACCTATATAGCTTCCCTTACATTATATAAAATTAGAATCCAAAAAGTATATATAAATATTATAAACGAATAGCATAAAACAACCCCGTAATACGGGGGATAAAAGCTGGTGTGTGTGTGTGTGTGTATGTGTGATGAGTATCATTACAGAACTCTTAAATTATTTAAGAACTTGAAGGAACTCTTAATAACTAATGTTTTTTATAAAACATTTTGTATGTTCATGTTATTTGAGTGTAGTTTTATCATTTTTTATATCTATATTTATGATTACAATTATGAAAATTAGTTTTTAAACATATCTAAATTTCTTTTTGCATATATATAAATTTTTTATTACCTAAATTTTAGACATATGTAAACTTGTGATTCATATATGTAATACAAAATTTATATATAAAATACGGTAAAACTAATCTCAAACATTGTTAATATATGAAAAAAATTGCGAGCCTAGTCAAACTTGATATGTGAGGCTTGAGGCTTAGCATAAGCTCGGTTTGAGCTTTAAGCGAGTCAGTATCAAGTAGTTTATGAGCGACTCGGCTTATTTACACTCGTAGTTTGAATATATAAAATGCAAATAGGATTAAGACATTACCATATAGGGTTTCTAGCTAAGGGCAATCCAGCTACCAAAGCCGCAAGAATCCCAATGCAAATGAATAACTGATTGATGGATCCAAGTGTACCTCGAATTTCAGTTGGCGAGATCTAAAAGACAGGGTGACCAAAAAGTCAGAAGTGTAAGGATGTTAACCAGAAAGTCAGAATATGTTAATGATACAGTTACCTCAGATATATACAGAGGGACAATAGCAGATGATATGCCGATTCCAATGCCGGAAAGTAAACGGCCTATTATCATAGTTTCGGCGTTCATTGCTGTCGCGCTGGAAAAGTTTATAATGTTATATCGCTTTAAACGTAAAAAATTTACAACAAATTAAAAGCATATCTAACCAAAGAATAGCTCCAATGGTAAGTGGGACTGCATCCAATATGAAAGTTTTTGTTCTTCCAAAATGGTCTGCAAGTGATCCCCCTGTAAATGAACCAACAGTGGCACCAGCGAGAAGCGTGCTAACAACCCATCCTGCAATGATAATAATGAAATAAAACAAACAATTTGCATATAAACTAGCCAATAAGCTTTGTTTTAGTTTAGTCGGACTAGCTCTCGTATTACCCATGACCCATCGCAACCACAACCACTGAAAGATGTTTTTTTGGCAATGAAGTACATGAAGTCTAAAATCAGATTAGTGACGAGAGTTCAAAAGATAGTTGTATTTGTAATACCTGAAAATGACTTGCTAAGAATATCTCTATAAATGATGTTATGGTTAGATTTAAAAAAAAAATGAAAAGCAGTTGTGAAGAACTTTAGATATATTGTACTTTCATTTTGCATTTGTAATGACAATACTTATTTTGGTCATATGACATTTAGTTTAATCTTTTTTTTAATATGATCCGACTTCTGACCAGAACCGGGCCAAAGAAAATTATTGTAGTCAACCGACCCCAAAATTTTCTTACCGCCATTGAAGAAAACTATAGGTTCCGTTCCAATAGTCATGTCTAACCCATATAATAATTTGGTCCTGTTCGGGGGGTCAACGGACAATCGGCCAACCAACTTACGACCGTTTAAAACCATTTGTTACAAGTCGTTTACAACCAGTTTAACCCATTTATAACTTGATTACATCCCGTTTGTAACCTGACAGCCTGTTTGACTCATTTAGATTGATGCCAACTCTTGACACGATCCGTAAAATCAGGTTTTATAGGGTCAACCCGCCAATCAGTGTATGACCCGTATAATTCATTTATTACAGCTCGTTTAAAACCAACTTATTAACGCATTCACAACTTGATTACATCACATATATAACCTGACAACTTGTTTTGGCTTGTTTAGATAAAGACAAGTCCGGACATGACCCGTATAAAACAACAAGGTTTTAAACGCTCAACCCGACAACCTGTTTGGCTCGTTCAGAAAAAGACAAGTCCAGACATGACCCGTAAAAAAAATCAAGTTTTACGGGTCATCCAGCCAACCAATTCACAACCTGTTTAACCCTTATGTTACAGCTCGCTTACAACCCGTTTACAACCAATTTAACCGCCAACGTTTTGGACTCGTTTAGACAAAAGGTTACAACCCGCGAACCCAACACGAGTGCCAACATACTAATTCAAAACAACTTACCTTGTAGAACAGTGTTTTCCACAATACCAAGATCTTTTGCAAGGTATTCCAGTGCACCATTAACCACACTGAAAGAATTTAATAATGATATAAACTAACAACTTTAATAATATATGTAACAATCTTATAGATTGTTAATGTAGCTACCCTAAATGATATCCAAACAATATGGCTCCAAGACTAGCAACACCAACATATGGCAAAACTGAACCAGAAGACTTTAATTGGCTCTTGAGAAGAGAACTTTCTTCAATATCTCCATCTAGAATTACACAATCACATTTGGTGCTAATTAGGTTTATGACATCAATCTCTTACAAATAATAATAATAATAATAATAGATGTAAATTCTAGGCCTAGAACTGAACGTTGCAGTGGGAAGTTTGTTTATCTAGTACTGAAATATTGAATTTTAATAATTCAAACTAGGGGTGCCAATCTTGACCCATGAGTTGTATCAAAATGTATAAGATGGATCAGAATGGGTCAAACTAAAAAAAGAAAATGATTGAAACGGGTCAAAACGGGTTGACATTTCTCGGGTTTTTTTTATGGAACGAGAAAAACAGTGGAAACTTTTTGGTATTTTTACTTTTTAAGTTTTTGATTTATATTTCGAGTTATAACTTTTTAAATATTTTTTTTTTATTTTTTGGTGAAGGGTTTTGAAATGGGTTTTGAAATCCCAACCCATTTTGACCCATTTCGAAACACTCACCAAAAAATTCAAAAAAATAATTAAAAATTATAAGTCGAAATATAAATAAAAAACTTAAAAACTAAAAATAACAAAAAGTTTCTTCCGGTTTTCTCATTCCATAAATAAAAAAATTAAAAAAAAACTGAGAAATGTCAACCCATTTTGACCCGTTTCAATCATTTTCATTTTTTAGTTTGACTCGTTCTAACCCATCTTATACATTTTGATACAACTAATTTATCCTATGAGTCAAGATTGCCACCCTAATTCAAACTTTGACCCATTGGCGCACAACTTTGAAAATTCAACGAGCTTTTCCCAACATTTTTAAAGTTGGAAGAATAGGTTAAAAGTTGGGACTGTTAAGATTCGAGCACGAACGAAATCACGAAACAACATCAAACTGAACCGAAACTGTAAATCGAAGGACAGACCAGAAATTTGGGACTTGATTGATCTGGGTTTTGCAGATGATCGAAACACACTTGCACCTACACGGCCAAGCTCAACGCCCATAGGATCCGACCCAAAACACGATCGCCGGAGATTGCTCATGCACACGGTGATTAACCTTAGGGTTTTGATTTTTGAACTCACGTTTACTTTTATGCCCAAATGTATAGCTTGTAGACATAAAGTCAAAACGGTGAAAATATGTGGTAAGACTCAACGTGTTGTTTTCATGAGGGATGTTCGTAGGGTCAACCAGATCGGTTTCGGGATAATTATAAGTTGGTTTTTTGTGTTTGTAATTTGTATATTGCAAGATTTCTCATTTCATTTAATTTTTAATTTATTTTACAAGCAGTTATCTTATAATTACATATACTTGTTGGTACATAAATGTCAGTAGTTCATAGTCTAGCGTTTGTAATCGAGTCTGTAATGTAATTATGTTTAAGTTTATGTTTATGTATGTAAGCGAAGTTGTCAACAAGTTCGCTTAGGCGAACTTGTTGAACAAGCGAAGTTGTCGACAAGTTGGCCTAGGCGAACTTGTTCAACGAGCGAAGTTACTGACAACTTCGTCTGAGGCGAAGGTGTCGTGTATTTATATAGCCTACGGGTTTACGGCTAAGTAGATATAGTTTTGGTTAATCACGTGTAATTCAGTAAGTCTATAGACGAGAGATAGAGTCTGTAATAGACGTGTTTCAAGTTATATTATATAACGTGTTCGTTTGTATCGCGTGTGATTGTTTTACGTATTCTACGCTCGTAACTACCTACGCAGGGATTCCGCACCTACGTAGATAGCGATATCCCGTGTAAGATCCGTCCGGGAACCTACAATTGGTATCAGAGCTTTGGCTCGATTGTGTGGTTCGGGATTTCACGCGGGTGTAGAAAACGTCTCGTTTGACCTATTCGCGGGACCCGTTTTCGTTGATATTGTGTTATACTCACCTTATACCGTCATATACAAGCCGTCACACCGACCGGAAACTGCTAAATCGTCGAAAACAGATCTGAATATTTTCAGTGTTCTTCGGGCGAAGTTGTTGTTCTTCAGGCGAAGTTGCCGACGCTGGAAGTAGGGTTTCGGCGAAGATATAAGGTTGAGCGAAGTTAACCACAACTTCGCCTACCTCATAAGTTCGCCTAAGCGAAGTTATCCTCAACTTCGCTTACCTCCTAAGTTCGCTTACCTTAAGCGAAGTTATTCTCAACTTCGCCAAGTCACGCGAATTTAAGGATTTTCCAGCGAAGTTAACACTTAAGCGAAGTTATCCTTAACCTCGCCTATAGTACTGTTTGGAAGAATTTTTGTTTTTTTTTTCAGGTTTTTCTTGTTTTCGAGAAGATGTCGCCGATTAACATCTCAGAGTTAGTCAAAATGGAAGTTGAAGCGGGGTCGGCTACTAAGGCCCCAAGGTTGATGAAAGGAACCGACTTTGTGGCGTGGAAGGATAGGTTCATTCAGTATATTAAATACCAGGATGCAAAGATGTGGGTGTGCATCCAGGATGGATATATTCCACCGACAATGGAATACGAAGGTCGGGATGTGGTAAAGAAGTACAGCAAAATGGAGGAAGAAGAGAAAAAGATGTATGAGGCCGAGAGCAAGGCCCATGCTGCAATTACTATGGCTCTTCCTCAAGAGATTCTCCATACATTCAGGAAGTACACTTCTGCACGAGAGCTTTGGGATGCTCTTGAGAATAGATTCGAAGGGAACGTGGGTATTCGTGCCTCGAAGATTAAGCTGTTAAAGACTCAATTCTCTGTCTTCAAGTATTTGAAGAACGAATCGCTCGATGATATTATCACCCGATATTATCATCTAATGACAGAGCTGAACAACTATTCTATTGCTTACAGATAGGAGGAAATAGTTGAGAAGCTTCTCGATGCTCTCCCACCGAAGTGGGAAATGTACACTGTTCTAATGAGGGAAGACAAAGACTTTCCTAATTATGACTTGGAGACAGCAGTAAACAAGCTCAGAACCTTTGAGCTTAATATGGTTCGTAAAGAGACACCAACGGATCAGGTTCAAGACCCTGGTATGTATGGTGCCAAAGTTAACTCAGGCTCAAGTTCGAAGTCTGAATCTGCTGCTTACTACTCCAAAGGAGAGTCAGGTTCTAACTCTTCTCATGAAGGAAATGTGTCAGTAAACATGAACGGTGATGTTTGCTTTGTTGCTGGAGGATCAAGTGCTTCGAAACCTCAAGCATCCAAGAGTAGTTTCTCTCCCAGTGCTTCAAGCAATAACTACTCTAAGATGCCAATGAGTGTCAAATCTGCTGAAGAGCAGTTTGCACTCTATGCATCTTTTATTGCTTCTTACGAGAACTACATATAAGGGAAGATTGTGGACCCTGCTGCTTTGGAAGAAGACTATGACCAGATCGATCCTGATGATCTGGAGGAGATGGATCTGCAGTGGCAGATGGCGATGATAGTCAGAAGAGTGAAGCGTTTCATGATGAAGACTGGCAGAAAGTTCGTAGGTGGAAAGCCAGGATTTGATAAGTCAAGGGTGAGGTGTTACAATTGTCAACAAAATGGACACTTTGCAAAGGAGTGCACTAATGCACGTGTAGAACGTAGTCAGGGGAGGACTACACAGCAAAGTGGAAATAACAATGGGAATAATGCCATGATGTCTGATGCTGGTGAATACAACTGGAACATGTTCCCTGGAGAACTCTTTGAGCAGGCACACATGGCGAAGGTTGCAGCTGAAGAATGTATGAAAGCTGCTGAAAATGAAAAAGCTTTCATGGCTAATGACTAGAACTCCGAGGTATGTACTAAACCTATCTGTACTAAATGTGAGAACTTGTCTGAACAGCTTGCTACAATTACTGATCAGTATGTTAAGTTGGATGCCGAATTTAAAACCTTGAAAGAAGATCATCACTTCACAAAGACAAGAGAAAATAATTATAAAATAAAAATTAAAGCTTGTGAAAAAGACGTTAAAAGTTTAAAAACAAAATTAGTTGAGAAAATTGATGTGATCGATCTAAGCTACGAGGTTTTAGAAGAGAAAACCAAGTTAATCGCTGAGAAAGAAAAACAGATTGCTGATCACCAGGTAAAAGTGGTGGAACTAAATAGGAAACTGGAGCAATTCCGGAATTCCTCTGCTATTCTTGATCACCTCGTTAGTGATCAAGGTTCCTCACCTAAGAGGGGAGGAATTGGTTACCATGAGGTTCCACCACCTTATAACCATAATTATACTTTCAATCCTAGTGTTCATGAATCTGTTAATTTTGTAGCTGATCAGACAGGTCCTGCTAAGGAAACTGGTAAAGTACCGGAAGGTAGTAAAGGCGAAACAAGTTCGCCTGTCTCAAAAGTTAAAATTTCTATTTCAAGTCCAGTCTCATCTGATTCGGATAAGTCATCCGAGTCGGGTAAGACAAAAGAGAAGGAAGTATTACCCACTAGTGGAGAAAAAGTTAAATCAACTAAAAGGAGTACTCCACTCAACCCATATGTCCCACCTTATGTGAGACGTACGGTTGGTAATACTGCCTCCACATCTAAAACATCTGCTGAAAAGAAAGCTGAACATAGGTGTTGTTTTAGATGTAATCAAACAGGGCACCTTGTTGCTGATTGCCCTCTGAAGCAGCGTTTAAGAGAGGTGAGGCCCTCGAAAACTGAGACTAAGGTTTTTGGTAATCGTTTAAATGTTAAAAATGAAAACCATTCAAATTTGAGAGATAATACAGGTTTTCAAAGAAACACATCTCGTTTTTACACTACTAATAACCAAACCAAATGCTATAATTCTTTTGATTCTCTTAATGTACGTCGGTTTGGTTGGCCTCACTATCAGTCTCCAAGGAGGTATCCTGTTAGGACTCGTGGAAATTTTTCTAATGCTAACTTTGGTCAGCCAAGGTGTGTGAGTTCTGTTAAGAAGGTTAATCGACCCAAGACCAAGAGGTCTTGGGTCCCCAAATTTTAATAATCTCTTTTGTTTGTGCAGGAACAGTTGAACAGGGCTTCCAATAATCTTTGGGTTGTGGACAGCGGCTGTTCCCGGCACATGACTGGTAACAAGGATTTGTTACAAGATTTAAAACATGTTCAAGGAGCAAGAGTCAGTTTTGCCGGTGAGAGTGGAGGCAAAATAACAGGAAGGGGTACGGTAACTAACGGAAAGATGACATTAGAAAATGTGAACTTTGTTGAAGAACTGAAGCACAATCTGCTGAGTGTGTCGCAGATTTGTGATAAAGATTATACCGTACACTTCACGAAGACTGATGCGATTGTGTTGAAGCCTGGTTTTCAAATACCAGAGGAGTGGATAGTAATGAAGGCTCCACGTGATCGAAATACGTATATGATGGATTTAAGTTCAACTGAAATGTCAACGGAAGAATTGTGCCTTTTGACGAAAGCAAGCGAATCGGAATCTGAACTGTGGCACAGGAGAATGGGGCACATTCATCTTCGGAAGATGAACCATATTGTCAGACATGGGCTTGTGTTGGGTGTTCCCTTAAAAAGTTTCAATTTTGAAGACAAATGTCTTGCGTGCAAAAAAGGAAAGCAGCACAAGAAGTCCCATCTCACCAAGAAAGTAAATTCAATTGCCAGTACACTAGAGCTGCTTCACATGGATCTCTTCGGTCCTGTGAATGTAAGAAGTCTAGGTGGTACAACTTATTGCTTGGTGATCACTGATGACTACTCACGATACTCGTGGGTATACTTCCTGAAATCAAAGGACGAAACGGCTCAAATGGTGAAGAATCTGATTACCAAAGTTGAGAACATTATGGATAAACGAGTGAAGTTCATCAGAAGTGACAATGGTTCCGAGTTTAAAAATTTTGAAATGGAGATCTTCTGTCTGTCAAGAGGGATTGAACACCAATTCAGCGCTCCGTATACTCCGCAACAGAATGGAGTGGCTGAAAGGAAGAATAGAACTTTAATTGAAGGAGCCAGAACTATGCTGGCTGATTCGAAGCTTCCGGTGGTGTTCTGGGCTGAAGCTGTTTCTACAGCTTGCTATGTACTGAATAGAGTTTTAACGGTAAAAAGACTTAATAAAACATGCTACGAGCTTATGCATGGGAGAAAGCCCAATTTGTGTGGACTTGAAGCTTTCGGGTCCCCGTGTTCAATTTTAAAGGCACATTCAAAGTTTGGTGAAGCAGCCGATGAAGGAATCTTAGTCGGCTACGAAGTTGGGACTCCCAACAGGCGTGTCTTTAATACAACGAACGGCAAGGTTGAGGTGGTATGTAACACCGACATTACGAGTTACAGATCGCCAAGACCGAGCATCGGACCTCCTGGGATTTTCGACTATGATAGGCTCTTCAAGTCTTTTAACATACCTGATTTGTTTTGTACAGAAGAAGAAGAACGTGTTGCTACGAAGATGATTCTAGATGAGGAGGAAAATTTGGCTCATAGACAGCTATTTGATGATTGTCAACCTTCCTCATCAAATTCTATCGGTTCTCCTGCTGTCTCTCCTGAAGAAGAGTTTATCAATCCATTTCACTCTCAGCCAGAAACAACCATTGATGAGCTCTCTTCTAATTTAGAAGATAATTTGCATGTCAGTGCTGTTCCGACCACGAGAATTCACAAAGAACACCCTTTGGAGAATGTTATAGGTGATGTGTCCTCTGGTGTACAAACCAGAAGTAGATTGAATGAGCACACCTGTGTTTATACAAGCATTAAGGAAACGGGTATAATGAAAGAATGTTTGTACTCATGCTTTATTAGCCAGATTGAACCGAAAAATTATCAAATGGCTCTTAAGGACAGCTCGTGGGTCGAGGCCATGCAAGAAGAGTTGGCTCAATTTAAGAAGATGGAAGTTTGGACTTTGGTTGAAAAACCAAGGAATGTGCATGCGATAGGCACAAAATGGGTGTTTAAGTGCAAGAGAGATGAAAAGGGGATTATTATAAGAAACAAGGCGAGGCTGGTCTGTTGGTACATGTGTGTCAGTAGTTCATAGTCTACCATTTGTAATCGAGTCTGTAATGTAATTATGTTTATGATTATGTTTATGTTTTTGTATGTGCGAAGTTGTCAACAAGTTCGCTTAGGCGAACTTGTCAAACAAGCGAAGTTGTCAACAAGTTCGCTCAGGCGAACTTGTTGAACAAGCGAAGTTATGGACAACTTCGCCTGAGGCGAAGTTGTCGTGCTTATTTAAACTGTTCAGCCGTAACAGTTTAAGGGTAATCAGTTGAGCGTTTTGAGAGCTAGTTCATTTTCGTGTATCAGTGAGTTACGTGTTTACAAGTCAGAGTCTGTAATAGTGACCTCGAGTCACGTGTTCGGTTATCAATATAACGTGTTTCGGTTATTGCTCGTGTGTTTGATTTATACATATTCTGCACTCGTATCTACCTACGCAGGGATTCCGCACCTGCGTAGATAGCGACATCCCGTGTACGATCCATCCAGGAACCTACAATTGGTATCAGAGCCATCGGCTCGATTGTGAGGTTCGGGATTTCACGCGGGTGTAGAAAACGTCTCGTTTGACCTATTCGTGGGACGTGTTTTTGTTGGGATTGGTTTTTACTCGTGTTTAACAGTCATTTTCAAGCCATAACATCGATCGGAAACTGCTAGATTGGCGAAATCAGATCTGAACAGTTTCCTTGTTCATCGGGCGAAGTTACCGTTCTTCAGGCGAAGTTGCCGTCACTGGAAGTAGGGTTTCGGCGAAGATATAAGGATTAAGCGAAGTTAACCACAACTTCGCCTACCTCATAAGTTCGCCAAAGCGAAGTTATCCTCAACTTCGCTTACCTCCCAAGTTCGCTTACCTCCTAAGTTCGCTCATTCTAAGCGAAGTTATTCTTAACTTCGCCCAGTCAAGCGAATTTAAGACCCAGCGAAGTTACACTTTCCAGCGAAGTTAACTTTCAAGCGAAGTTATTCTTAACTTCGCCTACTGTGCTGTTTGGAAGATTTTTTTTAAATTTTCGGGTTTTCGTGTTTTCGCAAAGATGTCGTCAATTAACATATCCGATTTAGTCAAGATGGAAGTAGAAGCGGGGTCAGCCACTAAGGCCCCGAGGTTAATGAAAGGAACTGACTTCGTGGCATGGAAGGACAGATTCATCCAATACATTAAATACCAGGATGCAAAAATGTGGGTGTGCATCCAGGATGGATATATCCCTCCAACTATGCAATACGAAGGTCGTGATGTGGTTAAGAAGTACAACAAAATGGAGGATGAAGAAAAGAAAATGTATGAGGCCGAGAGCAAGGCCCATGCAGCTATAACTATGGCACTTCCTCAAGAGGTTCTCCATACTTTCAGAAAGTACACTTCTGCGAGAGAGCTTTGGGATGCTCTTGAAAATAGATTCGAGGGGAACGTGGGTATCCGTGCATCAAAGATTAAACTTTTGAAGACTCAGTTCTCCGTCTTCAAATATTTGAAGAACGAATCACTAGATGATATTATCACCAGATACTATCATCTAATGACAGAGCTTAACAATTATTCGATTGCTTACAGAGAAGAAGAGATAGTTGAAAAGCTTCTCGATGCTCTCCCACCGAAGTGGGAAATGTACACCGTTCTTATGAGGGAAGACAGAGACTTTCCTAATTATGATCTGGAAACGGCAGTAAACAAGCTCAGAACTTATGAGCTTAATATGGTTCGAAAAGAAACACCAACAGATCAGATACAAGACCCTGGTATGTATGGTGCAAAGGTTAACTCAGGCTCAAGTTCGAGGCCTGAATCTGCTGCTTTTTACTCAAAAGGGGAGTCAGGTCCTGACTCTTCTCATGAAGGAAACGTTTCTGTGAACTTGAACGGTGATGTCTGTTTCGTTGCTGGAGGATCAAGTACTTCAAAGCCTCAAGCATCCACAAGTGTTTTCTCTGCAAATGCCTCAAGCAATAATTATTCCAAGATGCCTATGAGTGTAAAATCTGCTGAAGAGCAGTTTGCAGTCTATGCATCATTTATTGCTTCCTATGAAAACTACATCCAGGGGAAGATTGTGGACCCTGCTGTTCTGGATGAGGATTACGACCAGATCGATGCTGATGATCTGGAGGAGATGGATTTACAATGGCAAATGGCAATGATTGTGAGGCGAGTTAAACGGTTTATGAAGAAAACTGGGAGAAAGTTTGTTGGTGGTAGGCCTGGATTCGACAAATCTAAGGTAAGGTGCTATAATTGTCAACAATACGGGCACTTTGCCAAAGAATGTAGAAATGAGAGGGTTGAACGAGGACAAGGTCGGCCTACACAACACCCTGGAGTTAACAGAGAGATTAATGCCATGTTGACCAGAGAAGCAGGTGAGTACAACTGGAACCTGCATTCAAATGAATCTGGTGAGCAAGCGAACATGGCTGAGGCTGAAGTTGAAAAATGTGAGAAGGTTGATGGAAATGAGAAAGCTACTGAAGAAGAATCAGCTTTCATGGCAGATGACAAGGACAATCGCTCCGAGGTAAGTAATAAGAATATTTGTACTAATTGTGAGAATTTGTCCGAGCAACTAACAACAATAACTGATCAGTACGTCCGTTTAGATGCTGATTTTAAAACTATTAAAGAAGATCACCATTTTACGAAAGCAAGAGAAAACAGTTATAAAATTAAAATAAAAGCATGTGAAAAAGACATTCAAAGCTTAAAAACTAAACTTGCTGAGAAAATTGAAATAATTGATCTTAGTTATGAAGTTTTAGAAGAAAAAACTAAATTGATTGCTGATCGGGATAAACAGATTGCTGACCACCAGGTGAAGGTGGTGGAACTGAACCGCAAACTTGAGCAGTTCAGGAATTCCTCAGCCATCCTTGATCACCTCGTGAGTGATCAAGGTACCTCTGCAAAGAGGGGAGGAATCGGTTATCACGAAGTTCCACCACCCTTTAACCACAACTATACTTATAATCCGAGTGTTCAGAAATCTGTTGATTTCGAGGTTACTCAGACAACTCCCATCAAGGTTACAAATATAGAACCAAGTGTTAGCTGTGGTGAAACGAGTTCGCCTGTTTCAAATGTGAAAGTTTCTGTCTCGAGTCCAGCCTCATTGGAATCGGATAAGTTGTCTGAATCTGGTCAGACAAAAGAGAAGGTAGGGTTACCCACCGGTGGAGATAAAAATAAAATTTCTAAAAAGAGTTCTCCACTCAATCCGTACGTCCCACCTTATGTGAGACGAACGGCTGGTAACACTGCCTCTACATCCAAACCAACATTTGACAAGAAAAAGGAGAGTCGGTGTTGCTTTAGATGTAACAAATTAGGACATCTAGTTGCAGATTGCCCTCTGAAGCCGAGATTCAGAGGTGTGAGGCCAAATAAAACTGAGGATAAGCGTCATTTTGTTACTGCTAAAAATGAAAACTTTACAAAGTGCCAAAATGTAACTAATTCAAGTTTTTATAAAAACAAACCTCAGTTTTTCAACCAAACCACAAGATATAACACTTTCAATTCATATAGGTTTGGGAGGCATTACACTCAATCTGCAAGGAGATTTCCTAACAGGACTTACAGAAATTATCCTGATGCTAACTTGAGAAAGCCAGGGTACGGGACGTATCGATCCAAGACCAATTGGTCTTGGGTCCCAAGATTCTAACTCTTTGTTTTATTGTGCAGGAACAGTTGAACAGGGCTACCAACAGTCTTTGGATTGTAGATAGCGGCTGTTCCCGGCACATGACGGGCAACAAACACTTGTTGCAAGATTTAAAACCTGTTCAGGGAGCAAGAGTTAGTTTTGCTGGTGAGAGCGGAGGAAGGATTACTGGTAGAGGAACAGTGTCGAATGGGAGAATGACACTGGAGAATGTGAACTTTGTGGAGGAATTAAAGCACAATCTGCTGAGTGTGTCGCAGATTTGTGATAAAGATTACACTGTCCATTTCACGAAGAATGAAGCGATCGTATTGAAGCCTGGTTTTCAAATACCAGACGAATGGATAGTTATGAAAGCTCCACGTGAAACGAATACATATGTGATGGACATGAGGTCTACTGAAATGGCCACCGGAGAATCTTGTTTAATGACAAAAGCAAGCGAATCAGAATCAGAATTATGGCACAGGAGAATGGGGCACATTCATCTTCGGAAGATGAACTTCATTGTTAAGAATGGGCTTGTGATGGGCGTTCCCTTAAAAAGTTTTAACTTTGAAGACAAATGTATAGCATGCAAGAAGGGAAAGCAACACAAGAAATCCCATCTCACCAAGAAGATTAATTCTATTGCCGGTACTCTAGAACTACTTCATATGGATCTCTTCGGTCCAGTGAATGTAAAAAGTCTAGGGGGTACTTCTTACTGCTTGGTGATCACTGATGACTACTCGCGATATTCGTGGGTATATTTTCTGAAATCGAAAGATGAGACGGCTCAAATGGTGAAGAATCTAATTACAAAAGTTGAGAACGTCATGAGTAAATCAGTTAAATACATCAGAAGTGACAATGGGACAGAGTTCAAGAACTTTGAAATGGAAATCTTCTGTCTTCAGAAAGGAATTGAACATCAATACAGCGCTCAGTATACTCCGCAACAGAATGGAGTGGCTGAAAGGAAAAACCGAACATTAATTGAAGGAGCCAGAACTATGCTGGCAGACTCGAAGCTTCCTGTGATGTTCTGGGCTGAAGCAGTTGCTACAGCCTGCTATGTTCTGAATAGGGTGTTAACCGTTAAGAGACTTGGAAAAACATGTTACGAGCTTATGCATGGAAGGAAGCCCAACTTGTGCGGTCTTGAACCCTTCGGGTCTCCTTGTTCGATTTTGAAGACTAATTCGAAATTTGGTGAAGTAGCCGATGAAGGAATCTTAGTCGGTTATGTAGTTGGGACTCCCAACAGACGGGTCTTCAATACTTCGACTTGCAAGGTGGAGGTGGTTTGTAACACTGACATTACTAGTTACCAATCGCCAAAACCAAGCAATGGACCTGCTGAGCTTTTTGACTATGTTAAGCTTTTTAAGTCGTTTAACGTACCTGATTTGGAAATTTCTGAAGAAGACGAAAGAGCTGTGACGAAGATGATATTTGATGAGGAAGAGAATCTATTGCAACGACAGCTGATTGAGAAATCTCAACCTTCCACATCAAACACTATCGGTACCCCTGCTGCCTCAACTGAAGATGAATTTATTAATCCTTTTCACTCTCAGCCAGAAACAACCATAGATGAGATCTCTTCAAATTTGGAAGATAATTTGCATGTCGGTTCTGTTCCGACCACGAGAATTCACAAAGATCACCCTTTGGAGAATGTTCTTGGTGATGTGTCCACCGGTGTACAAACCAGAAGAAGCTTGAATGAGCACACCTGTGTTTATACAAGCATTAAGGAAACGGGTATTCTGAACGAATGTTTGTACTCCTGCTTTATAAGCCAGATTGAACCAAAGAATTATCAAATGGCTTTAAAGGACAGCTCGTGGGTCGAAGCCATGCAAGAGGAGTTGGCTCAGTTCGAAAAGATGGAAGTTTGGACTTTGGTTGAAAAACCAAAGAATGTGCATGCTATAGGCACAAAATGGGTGTTCAAGTGCAAGAGAGATGATAAGGGAATTATCATAAGAAATAAGGCGAGGCTGGTTGTTAAAGGTTTTAATCAGCAAGAGGGTATTGATTACAATGAGGTGTTCGCTCCTGTCGCCCGGTTGGAGGCAATTAGATTGTTTCTGGCATTTGCTTCTTTTAAAAAGATGAAGGTATTTCAGTTGGACGTGAAGAGCGCGTTCCTAAACGGGAAAGTTGATGAGGTTGTGTATGTTGAGCAACCTCCGGGTTTTCCTGACCCAGACTTTCCTGATCACGTATACAGGTTGAGCAAGGCGTTGTATGGGTTACATCAGGCACCTCGTGCCTGGTATTCAACGTTATCAGACTACTTGCTGGAAAATGGTTTTGAAAGGGGATTGATCGACAGTACGTTGTTTGTGAAGAGAGAAGGATGTGACTTCCTGCTGGTTCAAGTCTACGTGGATGATATCATTTTTGCTGCATCAAGAGTATCCATGTGTCAGGATTTTGAGGCTGTCATGAAGAAACGATTCGAGATGAGTGCTATGGGTGAACTAACTTTCTTTCTAGGATTGCAGGTTGATCAGAAGAAGGACGGGATGTTCATTCATCAGACGAAGTACGTTCATGATGTGCTGAAGAGATTCAAGATGGAGGACAGTTCTCCATATGACACTCCAATCTGCGTCAATCACAAATTGGGCGCTGAATCAGATGGTGACGCAGATGTGGACCCAACTCTGTATCGGGCAATAATAGGTTCATTAATGTATTTAACTGCTTCTAGGCCTGATATAATGTTTGCTGTTTGTCTTTGTGCTCGTTTTCAGGCAAACCCAAAGGAATCTCACATGAAAGGTGTGAAGAGGATTTTGCGGTATCTCAAAGGCAAGCCGAAGCTAGGGTTGTGGTACCCAAAGGGAGGAGACGTTGAACTGGTGGCATATACAGATTCTGATTATGGAGGATGCAATCAGAGTCGGAAGTCAACAACAGGAGGCTGTCAGTTTCTTGGAGGAAGATTAGTTTCCTGGCAGTGCAAGAAACAGACATTAGTTGCAATTTCAACATGCGAAGCTGAATACATGGCAGCATCCAACTGCTGCTCTCAGGTTTTGTGGATTCAGCAACAATTACGCGACTATGGTCTGAATTTCTTACTCACTCCTATTTTAATTGATAACACTGCCGCCATCTCAGTAATTAACAATCCCGTGAAGCACAGTAAAACTAAACATATTGACATTCGTCATCACTTCATACGGGATTGTGCTGAGAAGAAACTGATCAAGATCGAAAAAGTTGATACACTTGAAAATTTTGCTGATATGTTTACAAAAGCGTTTGATAAATCCAGATTTCAAAACCTAATTGAGCTGAACGGGATGATCAATCCCGAGTAACCATGTCTTTGTGTTTATTTAAAAAATAATAAAAAAAAAATGTCATTATTGCTTAAAATTAGTCGGTTACCTCAGTTTGATGGACATATCCTCGGATATGTTTTGGTCCTCGTTTCGACTTAGAGAATGAGGATCGCCATTAACCAGAAGACTGAAAGTGATCGGGGCAGTTATGACGTGTGTTCTTTCAGTTGCTGAAAATTAGTCGGTCATTCTTAGTAAGAAGGACACATACTTGTATGTGGTCGGTCCAGTTGATCCATTGGATCTTCAGGATTGCCGTTTACCTGAAGACTTTGACGTGATCGGGGCGATTGAAATCAAAAATTTTATTGGGAAATGAAATTACTTTTCAAGTCTAATACTTCGTAAGAAGTTCTTTGCTGTGTTTAACAGAAAATTGATCCAACCTTGGAAAATGATATATATACTGATTGTGTGTGCTTAACTAGTGAAGTTATTAAGCTTAAAAGGCATTAGCACAGTCATTGTATGTCAAGGTAAATTTTTTAATGGTGTGTAAAAGTCTATGTGATACTACTTAAATGTACTTGATTTTACGTGGAAACTACTTAAGAGTTTTCCATGTGTCCGTATATATCTTTCCGCATGATTGGCAGAAAAGCGTTTTCCCAGTCATACACGAGCCCGTGAGTGTTCTGATTCCCGTGAAGAAAGCATTTCAAGACACTGCAGTGATCCAGATTCGGGACTTGCAGAAGCTTATTACTCTGAAGTCAATAAGTTTGTTAAAATATATATATATATATATATATATATATATATTAGAATTCGTACTTATGAGATACTGTTACATTCAAGATTTCAAGACTTCCCTATCATTGAGTAAGAGTGAAGAACGGGAAACAGATAAAGAATACTTACAAGCTAATCAGACACTATGGGTCGAAGTCAACTCGGGGTGACTTGGGAAAGCTAAACACGCCTCGTGGATAGATAGGAGACATCGAAATTTCTGAGTTATTTTCCATTTAAATATTGAGTCTTCATCTAACTCGTATCACAGAAACTATGAAAACCGCTTTAAGTTTTACCTGCCTACAAGCTGTCACTATATGTCATAATACAGCTAAACACGGATCCAAGTGATAGTCACGTGGTTAGTATGATTCTTGTTAGGATCTTTTCTAAAACGTAGTGGTCCCTGACTAGACTGAAATTTGATCCCTTATTTCGTTAAATTTTTATAAGTTTTTCTATTTTTGTAGTTGTATTATTATATAGCTGGTTACTCGGACGTGATCATATTTGTTTAACTCTTTTTGGAAGATTCTAATGTTAATTGAAATATGTTCAAACTTAAAGGGTTGATTCTGAAATTATAGGCGAAGTTGTTGAATCAGGCGAACTTGTGCTTAACTTCGCCTAGGCGAAGTTAAGCGTAACTTCGCCTGATCAACTCTGGCCCTATATAAGAAGTCAAACAGTGTAAAAAGTTCATTATTTTCTCAAAACTTTCAGCGAACTTAAGCTCCGATAATTCCGGCGAACTTAAGTATTTTTCCGGCGAACTTTATCTCCTTTCCGATTTCGATCTTTGTTTCCGTTTCTTGTATCATTTAAGGGTATGTGTTGTCGATATCTTTCACAAAAATACTCGTTCATTATCGTTTTACCCGGTTCGAGACCTCGGGTTGTCGGACCTTCAAAACCCTGTTTTTCAACCTGGTGTTACGTGTTCATGGACAAGCTTTTCGTCTTAATACCATTATTATGTTGTGTTCTTCTCTCCTGGATCGTCAATTAGTGCGAAAACATCGGATCTATGGCCTTATGAATCTGAACAGTCGCCGTTTCAGATTCAGGCGAAGTTAGGGTTTAGGCGAAGTTATCCGCAACTTCGCCTGTGGCTAAATTTCGCCTAAGGCGAAGTTATCCACAACTTCGCCTGAAGCTTAATTTCACCTTAGGCGAAGTTATCTTTAACTTCGCCTTGAACTCAAATTCGCCTGGGGCGATGTTGTGATAAGGCGAAGTTATCATCAACTTCGCCTATACCAATTCACTTAACAGTTTTTAGACGAACTTGCAGATGAAGCGAAGTTGTTCCCAACTTCGCCTCACCTTTAAGTTCGCCTGTAAAGGTTTAATCACAACTTCGCTCGTGGTACAAAGCGAACTTGTGAAATGCTTAACCGTTCTCTAACTTGTTTTGTTTTGTGCAGATATGGCTGCTGTTGGCGGTGCTGGTGGTGATGACGGTGATGATCAAAGACAGTTCTTTCCGGCCCATAACCAGTACATCACGTTAGATCCAGACGCAAGAGGTGTGGAAGACTACAGGGAGATAATCACGTTTCTCCAGCGCTCAAGGATCTTTCATGCGATCACAAATACCCTGCCCATTTCACTGCCTAACATAGAAGACTTTTGGCAGTCGGTATATTATGATTGCAGGCCTGAGCCCCCGGTGATGCGAGCAACCGTAAATGGTCATGCTATACAGTTTTCTTCTGAAGATATACGGTTGGCTTTGCAGTTTGGAGAAGAGACAAGGGATGACCCAACGGAGTTCGTAGCTCCTTTTCGTGATGGAGCGTACCTGAGGATGGGTTATTCAGGTCCGTTGGGGGACACACAGAGGAGGAAAGGTTTTTACTAGATCAGTGGCGCTTCCTAATGCATGTCTTGATCGTATGCATGTCTGGGAGGAAGGCAGGAACTGATGGGATGGGCGCGACGATGCAGTCTGCCATGATTGCCCTGACTTACAACCGACGATATTCATTTAGTCAGCTGATATTTTACGAGATTGATCGTCAGAGGAGGGCTGTGGCGCTGCGAGCGATTTATTATGTATCCTCGGTTCTTACAGATGATCCTCAATCATGTCGCTCCGTCGCTACCGCAGAGACGCCCTATAAGATACGTCGAATGTGTGACGAAACGTATCTTCGCTCAGTGTCGGACTTCGAGCACACGTAGCAAGCCTGAGCTGCGTCCCAGGCATACTCCACTGTTCGGGTATCTTATCAACCCGGGGTATGTTCCTGCAGGAGGGGACGAGTTCAGAGACCCACAGCCACATCAGGCGGCAGCACCCCAGGCTGTATCGGCTGCGCCTGTTGTATCTACTGTTGCCTCTGCTGCTGTGCCAGCTGCTGCATCTCCTGCTGTGCCTACTGATGAAGATGTCGATCTTGATGCTGCTTTTAGCGGCCATGGATTGTTTGATATGGATGTCTCAGGTTCTCAGGTCATGGAGGTTACTAGAGCAGTTACTTCGGTAGCTGACTCTGATCTTGACGAAACATTTGCTGAAGCGAGACGACTGATGGTGTCTCGGGAGAGAACTACTGGAAAGAGGCCGAGAACTGTTGACGAGGATGATGAGGAAGTTGATGAAGAAGAAGCAGTTCAGCTAGTGCTCAGACGTTCAAGAAGAGAACGGACAGGTATGGGTTCGGGAGCTGGAGAATCTTCAAGGCTGGTACGTTTTGCTCCACCTGCCTTGTCTGGTATGTCTCTTATTCCTTCTACAGCACAGGTTACTGCCGTCGAGGTAGTCGGCTCCAGCAGTTGTGTCTCTACCACCCCAATCGCTTACTCCACCGGTGGTAGTAGCACGATTTGTGGAGTCGACCGTCACTACTACTGCAGGGTTACCATGTGTACCACCTGCGGTCACTTCTGCTGCTGATGTCCCGCCAACTCCAACGCCTACTTCAGATTCCGAAAGGATTACATCGCTAGAGCGGATTGTTGCTGTACAGTCAAAGACCATTGAACGCCTAGTGGAATCCAATCGACTACAAGCAGCCCTCCTGGTTGAACACGGGAAAGTAATAGATGCCTTCAAGGCATTCTTGGCATCTCAGGGGGAGAAGACTTGTAGGGGAGATGAGTTGCGGACAAAATGGAGAGAAGATCAAGACGATGATCCCAATGCACCGGAAGGTGCAGGTGGTGAGCTGCCAAGAACCTCTCAGGCTCTTGGGGCTTCCACAGCTGAGGGGGAGTCTACAAGCGCAGCCGGTGACGACGTGGTAGATGTTGATGATGATGCTGATGTTGAAGATGTGATCGACGCGTTAAAAGAGCTGGATGAGGATGATGATGAGTTTATGATTGAAGAAGACGTGCTGCCGGTTGATGAGATCGAGAGGATCGGAGAGCAAATTACTGTTGAAAACGTGATAGAGGAAGGGGAGATTGTAGATGACTCCGTGGAACACGAGATTCCGGAGGTTGAGATGCCAGAGATGGGTGATAAGACTGTTGTGGAAGATACTGAATGGGAGGAACAACCGAATTGGAAGGAGGGTTGTGCTCACTGGTTCATAAAGACGAAGAAGCCGGCGATCCCTAAAATGTTCAAAAAGAGTTACAATATTAAGGGATACGCAGAAGCAAAGAAAGGTATTATCTGCTGGATATATGATGAGCAGCTGCGGCTCTTCGTGATCAAAAGATACGATGGAATTCAGTACTTCAGGAGAACGTTGAGATCTTTAAACACACTGCCTGAATGTGAGGTAAAAGATTTAGCCAGATTGGGATTGATAAACCGAAGTGAAGACAACATGGCTAGAATCATCGGGAAGATCGTGTGGAAGGAGTGTATTAAGGAGAAGAAGTTTGAGCTGATGAGACCACAAAAGGGGAAACTTGTCGAAGACAAGGATAGAGGTCTGAGAGCTGATGGAAAACCTTGGATGGTTATGAAATATAAACCGATCCGGTGCCTTAAAGAAGTACCGATGAAGCTCATGCCCAAGGACGTGCTCAAAGACCTAAAATGGTGGTTTGTGGACTGTGAGACAGCTGAGGCGGTTATGGAAGATGTGGATGAACAAGAAGTGCTTAGGGTTTACGACCCGATGCATCTTGTTAATCTATCGCAGGCTGATCTGAAGGTGCTCAACGAGAAGAAGATCTTCTACATTCCTGCTTGGAAGGATCAAGCTAGGAAATATCAACGGGTGGTGTCGGTGTGTGTTAGAGAGGGAGCGCACGCGTAGAGATGCAAGATTACAAGACTCAAGATTTGAAGATCAAGATATGAAGCTACTGCCAAGGGGGAGTCTGTTGGTACATGTGTGTCAGTAGTTCATAGTCTACCATTTGTAATCGAGTCTGTAATGTAATTATGTTTATGATTATGTTTATGTTTTTGTATGTGCGAAGTTGTCAACAAGTTCGCTTAGGCGAACTTGTCAAACAAGCGAAGTTGTCAACAAGTTCGCTCAGGCGAACTTGTTGAACAAGCGAAGTTATGGACAACTTCGCCTGAGGCGAAGTTGTCGTGCTTATTTAAACTGTTCAGCCGTAACAGTTTAAGGGTAATCAGTTGAGCGTTTTGAGAGCTAGTTCATTTTCGTGTATCAGTGAGTTACGTGTTTACAAGTCAAAGTCTGTAATAGTGACCTCGAGTCACGTGTTCGGTTATCAATATAACGTGTTTCGGTTATTGCTCGTGTGTTTGATTTATACATATTCTGCACTCGTATCTACCTACGCAGGGATTCCGCAGCTGCGTAGATAGCGACATCCCGTGTACGATCCGTCCAGGAACCTACATGGTCGTTAAAGGTTTTAATCAGCAAGAGGGGATAGACTATAATGAAGTGTTCGCTCCAGTGGCCAGGTTGGAAGCGATAAGATTGTTTTTGGCGTTTGCTGCTTTTAAGAAGATGAAAGTGTTTCAGTTGGACGTGAAGAGTGCGTTCCTCAATGGCCGGGCCGGGATTCAAAACCATGACCTAGATGGCCTCCTAAGTTGATTATTGGGTAATTTTAAAAGTCTCAAATTTATGGATTAGCTCTTAGTTAGGTTACTATCATTTTTAGGATTCTAAGTGTATGAGAGTTTGTGCAGTATGGTGTATAAGAGGTGTAACTGGAGTTAAATTTGGAGTAAAATTTAATGACCCTTTTCCCCCGGCCTCTTTGTAAGGCCCCGTCCCGTTGCCTTACTTGAACGTTGGATTTACTCATAAACACAGTTCTAAATATCATAGTTAATTAAAAATTTCACGGAATAAATAAAACTTCAATCATTCATTACAAAACATTCAAACTTGTTTTTAAAAACATAACATAAAACATCTTATTTAACATCACGGCAAATATTTATGTAGATGCCAGCTTCTTCAGATCCTGTCATGTGTCCCCATCAAGTTAGCTGTTTCAGTCTATTAACCTGCGTGCATACTAATAGTCAGTTACGCTTAGTGAGTTTTAATTTAAACAAACAACACACGATACATTCACATACTTACTTATACGTATCTGAAGATACATATTACTTATTAACCTCTTCATTCTTTCTTTCGTGCATACATAAGTATATACCTTCATTCTTACTTTCATTCTTTCTTTCATACTTTCATAATGTATCTTACTTTACATACATACATACTTATACGTTTTAAAGATCCTTTCGCCCTATAACCTCATAAATATTATTAGGGTTTGCCACCCTTAAAGAGCCTTTCGCCATATAACCTCACAGATATTATTAGGGTCTATCACCCTCCTTCACATATATTATTAGGGTCTGTCACCCTCTTACCGTCAATTCATACATACCTTTCTTTTCTTTTATATTTATATACTTTCATACATACTCTTAATCTTTTCTAAATCATTCATATACCATACATACATCATTCATAGACACGTATATCATATATACATCATTCATAAACATTCACATAGCATACACTTACCACTTAAGGTAAGTGTATTAACTATTCACATCGAGTATGCACACATCTCCGAAAACATAACAAGGAAATGGGGCTAGAAACTCACCTGAGCTTGGTTCCTCTCAGAGTTAATGGTAACTCGTCTCTTTAACTTGGGGTGGCTAACTGTATAACAATTGCACGCATCAATTAACTATCATTACCCATATCGTATTTATAGTTTAATATAGCCCTCAACGAACGGGGGTCCGGGGGCAGTGCCCCTGGCAGCGGGGTCTAGGGGCGGCAGCCCCTAACAGAGTATAAGGGGCAGAGACCCTGGCTGGGGTTAAGCTGCCAGGTCAGCTTGGAAATATTTTATTTTCATTAACGGTCCTTACAAAATTTTCATTAAAATTCTTAAATGTTTTTCTTATTCGCTACCTCATTCGTTATGACGAATGGTTCCATTCGTTATAACGAATGACTTGATCTGAGATGAATGAGTGTATAACGAATGAATAAGGCCATTCGTGCTTTCAATAAGACGAATGGGGGCTCATTCGTTACCAGAGCATGCTAGTGTATCATATAGCGAATGACTTGATTCGCTGTCTTATCATGGCGAATGGGTGGATAACGAATGACGAATGCCATTCGTTAATTATGTAAGACGAATGAGAGGTTCATTCGTTATAAAGACACGCAGATGTATCTTATCCGTTCCGGTTGTTTAACGAATGACCAGCGATTAGTTTGGCATAATGAATTAGCATCAGACTTGTCCAATCGTTGACTCAATTGTCAAAGTCAAAATCGTCAAGAAAACCAAACAATCAACAAATACCATATCGGCAATAAACCTTCAAATCACGATGAAATAAAAAAATTTGGTATCTTTCTGCTCGTAATCACCTCGCCAACAAACCCCAATCATTCAAACAGCTATACATCGCGTTTAAATGGTGCGTTTTTTCGATATGTATTCACGGTTAAACACTTGATTAATTAACGCATTAAACTTTAACGAATTTCAACGAGAATCTTTGCGCTTGATTCGTTTTTACCATCTATGTATAGATATAGTAATACTAAACGATCCGAACAAGTTTTCGTTATAGAACTCACCTTAAACGAATCGGCTTCGCGAACACGATTTAATCTTGATGTGTTTCTAGCTCATCACGACGCTCTAAAACCTACAAGCTTGGGTCTTTTCCTCCAGATTTAGGTCCGAGATAAAGGAGAGTGTTTGTATGTGTTTTTGAGGGTGTATGGAGGCTAAGAGATAAGAATGATTGTTTAGTGTTTAATGGAGGTTTAAAGGGTTTATATACCCTTAAGCCCATGGACCTAAGGCCCATCACCATCCTTTATTTCATCTTTTAATGTCCAAGTCCACACTTAAATATTTCATTTAATCTTGACTAGATATAAAACACCCGTAAGCAAACGAAATTCCTTTTATTTATTATCATCGAAAGTAGGATGTCAATCTTGTACTTTTAACAAGTCATTATAACACCTTAGCATTCGTTTCCCAGTTTGTTCTTAAAATCAATTAAGTGTAAGTTAGGGTTTGTTAGTGAGACCGAGAAGTGATCTAGCTTTCTTGAGCGAACCTTAGTTGTGTCATCTTTAGATACCGGTGTCGTGAGATCATTCAATCCATTAACTTGTTAGACCGTCAATATGATTCTTACCTAGGTAGACATTTTCTCCATATTCGTTAAGAGCTTCGTTAGTGTCGTTAAGTTTTCTTATTATCGTTAGTTACGTTAAGTTTCACTGTTAGTTAAGTTAAATTAGTTAAGTTTAGTTAGTTTAAATAATTAAGTAAATAAATATATTATTTATGCAGTACTTAGAATAGGGTTAATTATCTGAGTCGTTTTCACATGTCTTTGTGTTCGACATCCGGACTTCCATTAGACTGTGCTGCTACGCGACCGGTACACTTGCCGTTTGTGTGAAGCTTAGTTAGGATTGTTTGGTTTCATAAATTTAAGACTTAGTGTTGAGTTGCGATTTGTGTTTACTATTTATATATAGCTTTTCGCACATCACGTGTATTGTATTCACTAATATTGACAAGTTATATACATGCAAAACAATCCTCGAAAGTGGGAAAGAAATAAACAAAATATTTACAATAAATGTTATCTAAAAATATAATACAGTTTGAATTTAAGCGGGAGAAATGAGATCATCTAATAGCCAATGCATTCGGATCATCCACGCAATGTTATGTTGTTAACGAAAGTATTGAATGTTGGGATGTATGTGAGGGATTGGACGCAAAGGAATGAGTTGGTGAGTTCGAAAGTTGTGAAAGAGGTGGTTACGAGGTTGATAGTGTCGGATGAAGGAGTAGAGATGAGGAAAAGGGCGACGGAGCTTGGTGATAGGGTTCGGCAGTCTATGATGGATGATGGTGTTGCTCGGGTGGAGTTGGTATCATTTGTGGCGCATGTATTGAGATAGATTACGTTGAATATTTAGACATTGTTGTAAATTACTTTTCGCATATTTCTACACGATAATAAATATTGTTTATGTCAATTTGTGTGAACTACTTTACTATGGGTTGGTTAAACTCGTCGCCTTTATATTCAATGTGCACACAGGACCATGTGGTGTACTCTCGTAGATAGTGCACAAAAGGTGATGATGTGAATTGTGATAGCAGAACCATGAGAATGGGATACTACGCTATCCTTTACCAGTCCTCTTTTCATGGTGAGCGGTGCTCCTAGAGGTGTGCACAATATCGGGTTTCCTTAAAACTCGGAACCGGGTAGGAACCGGTTTTTTTGTCATCGGGTACAAAACGGAACCGGTTTCAGTCAGGACTCGACCCGACCCGATGGAGAAATATGGCAACCCAGTGGAACGGGGTAGGGTATGAACCGAACCCGGGTTTTACATAATTACCGGATACACCTGTTTTTTTAAATTTAAACAACTTAACCGTTAGGAACCGGTTCCAACGGCTATATAGCCGTTTTTTACCGTTGAAACCGGTTTTTTAACTATAAAACCTTACACACATACTATAAATAGCTATGTATTATGTAGGACTTGTTAAAACACTTTCAAAACTATAAACCACACTTTAAATCACAACTTAGCTTAAACGGTTTAATGGAAAGTAATGACAACGTTGTTATGGTGATCGAAACAACATGACTCCCCGATGTTTGGGTTCATTACGATTTGTGTGTCATGATAGACTCACAAGAGATGGCCCGGTGCAAGTACTGTTCGAAGTTTCTGAAAGCGGGTCGAACTCCACCTTACGCAAGCATACCAATAAGTATTGTCGTGAGAAAAAAGTTTGGATGCCAAGAAAGCGGAAGGGTCGTCTGGCTCTACAACTCAAGCACCTACCGTCGCCGGTGACAACGCTTAATAGTTGTAGAACGCAGGATTAAAACGACGGACATTGTTTTTTAGTTTAAGTTGTTATGTTTAGTATCATCATGTTTTAATAATGTTTGTAATATGTGCTGTTTATATAATAAAATGTTCTTCGTTATTATAATTAATTGAAAAGGTAACAAAAAATAAAACATGACTAATAAGAAATAAAACATTACTAGTAATAAACAAAGCAAAGCTAGTTAATAAACAAAGCAAAACAAAATACTACTTGAAATTTAATCGTGTTACAAATTATTTTACTAAAACAAATAAAAATTACAAGTCTTCTTAGTCCTCATCACCGTCTTCTTCACCATCCGAATTCTCGGAAGAAAGCCCTTCACTCCTAATCATGAATAGGACGCTCTATTGGTATATCGTCTCCAAATTTTTCCTTGTGTTGTACAAGATCCACCGCATCCAAATGATTCTTTAGGCAAATGCAAACCTCTAGAGACTCGGGAGTTAGTTTTGTTCTTCGCATTGATAATACCCTCCCACTAACAGAAAAAACCGATTAGGAAGCAACTGTTGAGGCTTGTATGCCAAGCAAGTCACGAGCCATGGCGGATAGAATAGGAAATTCGTTTTGTTTTCCTTTCCACCAAGCCAACAGATCAATATTGCGAATGTCATCGACCGATGCGCCCTCAACATAGTTTGCTCCACTATATCGACCAAGTTCACTAGTTGGTGTGTTTCCTCTTTGCCTCTTAAAGACCGATTCACGAATCGCATTCATCAATGTAACATCCCCAAAATTTTGATCCAAATTTAACAACTTAGGAAAGTTGAGGGATAAAAAATAATATCAAGATAAGTAATGGGAAAATAATAAATAAGGAAGTATAAGAAAAATAAGAAAATAAAAATATTTCCTATGTTAAGTCTTCTTATATGAAACTCCATCCCACATTGGAAGATGTAAGAAAGTGGAAACATTCCATTAAGGTATAAATAAGGAAGATGGAATCCATCCCACATGGAAAGTGGAAAAGAAATGGAAGCTCTTTATAAGGAAGAGATTTTCCATAGTAATATTCTTTTATGAATATCATGCACCAAGTGGTCCTAGCGGAGGGTGCGTAGCACCCGACGCGCACGCGCTCGGGCGAAGGCGACGGCGAAGGGCGTTGGGCGCAATGTGGCGCTTTGATGGCGCACTTTGCACTTCGCACGCATCGCCGCGAGCCGCCTTAGTATTTTTAGACAACAAGAATTAGACCAGAAGTGACAAGCTACAAAAGATGAAGGACTGAAAATGAAAAATAATATACAGGGACCCATCGCGCTACGCGATGAGTCCAAGGAGACAGCCACCGCGTACCGCGATGGACCGTGATGACTCAGCAACACGTGTCACACTCTGGTGACACATGGCAGAACGTGGCAGACGTGTCAGGCCACGTGGCGTGACCTCAGGAAAGGAGTCGTCGCGGTACGCGACGGCGGGAGAAGTAGGACCCATCGCGTACCGCGATGGGATCCAAAATTTGCTATAAATAGGGGGCTACGGGCTCATTCCCTCACACCCACAGCCACTCTCTCTCTAGAATTTCACTCTCTACCTCGGTTTGCGTGTCGAACATCGTTTTGCGTGCCACCGACCCGAAAATATAACCTCGTAATATGTGCCAAATACCGACATTTCCTCGAAGTGCGTTCCACCCAAATAACCCGACATTCCGTCTTGAAGTACGTGCACGACCCGGCGACACCCGAACGTTGTCTCGATTTGCGTGCCAAGAAGGGTTGATCAAAGAACGCCTCGATAAACGTGTATATAGAGTAAAAGAGTTGCTCGTATAAACTTAGGAATATCTAACTCCGGATACCCATGTGAGGTAAGGGGTTCTGCCTAAGTTATTATATTATTATTATAAATGGCTTAGACCATAGTCGGAAGTATAGCCGAACCTTGATTATGATTAAGAGTTATATAACTTTTCTTAAGCGAAGGTTATAGTTAAATAGTATTTCTTTATTATTAAGAAATATAATATTCAAAGGATATAGTTTGATCAATGTTTCTTCTTGAAAAAGAAACTCAGTATAGACGTTTCTTCCTGAAGAATAAACGCAGCCTATAATTGGTAAATAAAGAAAGGGACTAAGGTCCAAATGTTTTATATAAACAAATAATTTTATCAAGGTTAAAGCTATACAAAACGGACTAAAGGTCTAAGGCTAGATCGTTGATCTAGTTATTTATACAAAGGTTATTCTCGTACTATAGGTCCGAGGTAACAAAGCAAGAAGAAGGAAACAGAAAACAGGAATCAGTAACGAAAACTGATTATAAACAGAAAAGGTGAATACGCCCCAAACCTTTTATAATGAGTCTGGATGTTTGCTTAGGATTTACGAATCCTTAAAAACTTTGTGTACAATAATAGAAACGGACACTCTGATTAAGAGTATACATGTGTCTGGATCCAAACATACATGGTGACTGGGCATTTCCCCGAGGCCATGCATATCATCAGCATGCCTCTGAAGGTCTACGGGACTGTTCAGAGAAATGATATTGTGTATATAATTAATTGTACATGGTACTTAGGGTAATTTGATCCCAATTTAGTTGGGTGCCTAATGAGTAATCACAAAGGTATTATTGTTGGTTTCACAAAGGTATTAAAAAGATATTTTAGAGTCAGCGTTATTCACCAACTTTGTGCTGACGTATTTTCCCACCCATGTTACAGGGAAACAAGAAAGGTTAGAACAGACAAGCAAAAGGGAATAGAAGATTGGAGTTATAGTCATTAGATGCTATCTGATGGCTCATATATTTTATTTGAGAATATTATAAAAGAGTTATGTTTTATAAAGAAATGTATTCGAAATATCAAGCGGGTATTTAAACCCGAGATTTTAATTAGTTTTCAATATAAATATTTTAAAGACATCCGCTATAAACCGCAACTCTGATGTATTTACAAAACAGGTACCAACTATTGGTCACACGCCTAGGCTCTAAGTCGGGGTGTGACAATCAAGTTTATAAGTTTGTTCTTGCACGGCCTACCAGTCGTTATTTGCCTCACAAAAAGCGACATCGCGCTTGGACCATAAAGTTGAAAATAATTGTTATAAAGGTCTTGAAGGTTTTTGTTAAACTTTTCCTTCGCTTCCGTCGACAACTTCGGGTCGATCTCGTGCATACCCATGTTGTAAAAAATTTCCTCGATCAATGTCTCAACCCCGTTAACATTCCAATAGGGGTTTAAAGCGGCGACACAAGTAAAGACCGACGATATGTCTTGAAAATATTTTAAGAACTTTTCCTTCATTACCGCAACAATATCCTTGAAGAGTTTGTTCTTCACCTCAAACTCTCTAAAAGTCGGAGACATGTTGTACAATTTTTGTAAAACCCAACAACTAGTAGGATTCTAAACTCACGATAACTTAGTTGTTGCGGTTTTGAACACATCAAGATACTCCAACAAATAACCGACATGGACCCAAACACTTTCGGGAAGCATATCGGCCTCGCATTGTTCAACAAGATTGTTATGAAACTTTGTAATGTTTGGCGTTGGGCAAAAGCACACTTGAGCATATGACAAGTTGAGTTCCAACGGTTTAGAACGTCCCAATTCGGCCCAAATATTTTCTTTCTACCGATTTGCAATAGTTCTTATATTCGAGATGTCTTCTTTAACCACTTTTGAAAACAACTTGTAACATAAGTCTAAAGCAAGTTAAATCTTGACAAATGTTTTCATTGTCAAGACCATCTTGAACAACCAAGTTGATGATATGTGCAACACATCGAACATGAAAAAATTCCTGTAACTAGGTAGTGAATATTTTATGATAAATTTTTCGGCTGCCGTTGTATTGTTTGATGCGTTGTCAAACGACATCGAAAATATTTTATTTTTCAAGTTGTAAGTCGATATAACCTCATCAACCAATTCAAACAATTTTTCGGCGGTATGTGGGTACGGGAAGTTTTCAAAAGCGATGGTGCGTTTCATCAATTGCCAAGTCACCGGATCAACCCAATGAGCGGTGACACATATGTATGATTCGGGTAACCCGTGTGGTGCTGACCAAACATCGCTAGTTAAACTCACCATCGATTCTAAAGTATGAAAAAACTCGATTAACTCTTTTTTTGCACACTCCCACAATTTGATACAATGACGTCTTAGGGTAGTACGACTTACATGTGTATATCGATGTTGTAGAGTTTCTCGAATCAACGACGTCAACTCCGGGTCGTCAAAGTGATTAAAGGGCAAACCTCGTTAAATAACGAACTTTGTCATTCTATCTTGAACACGGTTCGTGTTGTAACGAAAGAGTGTACCATCTTTACTCAAATCCACTTGGTCGGTTGCGCGAACACCTTTCAAGGCCTTGCAAAATGGCTTCTCGATGTGCTTTCTCAAAGTCGAGTTCGAATCGTGCTTTAAGAAAGTTCCAAAAAGTTTGCAACGAGCCGTAGTATCACCTTCGGTAGAGAGAACCAAATCTCAATTCTTCCATACTTCTTTGTTGTTGTTATGTTCGAGGACCCCAACAACTAGTGGGTCATCAATATCACGAACCGGGTCAATAAAAACGTTCTTGTTAGCCTTGTTGTTTGTATTTTTGGTGGGTGCCATAATATTTTTGAGTCGGATGGTCGGGTTTGTAAAACGAGAAGTATTTTAGATTGTTTTTGAGTTTGGCGATGAAACAAGGGGTGAATAAACAATTTATATAAGGTTTTGGGCAAGAAAAACCGGTTCGAACGGCTATATTACCGTTGGAACTGGTTACAACGGCTATTTTTATCTCAAAAACCGGTTCCAACGGCTATATTACCGTTGGAACCGGTTCCAACAGCTAGTTTTGACCTGCAGCTTAGTTTTTCTTAAAAAACCTTGCGGAACCGGTAATTCCGGGTAGGAACCGGAACCGGTTCCAAAATGAAACCGGGTACGAACCGATTGGGATATAATATGTGGAACCGAGTTGGGATTTCGGGTATATAAATACCCAAACCGAGTTTGAGCCTTTTAGGTCCATAGGGTACGAACTGGAACCGGTTCCGGATACACCGGTTCGGGTCAAAAACTGTTTTTTTTTGTGCACATGTAGGTGCTCCCATCCTGTTTGTCAATATTTTTCTTTTGATGCATGAAATAAACAAAATTAAAAAAATCCTTTCACAACTGAATTTGTTAGAAAATAGACTGTGATTTGGATGGAAAACTGTTTTTTTTTGTGCACATGTAGGTGCTCCCATCCTGTGTCAATATTTTTCTTTTGATGCATGAAATAAACAAAATTAAAAAAATCCTTTCACAACTGAATTTGTTAGAAAATAGACTGTGATTTGGATGGAAATGGTAAGTCTTGTTAAACATTAATGTTCTAGATGCAAAAAATAAGTAAATAAATAAAAAGAAAAAGAAAGAAATCTTAGAGATGAAAGTGACCAAATGTTAGGGAGATCGACGACTTTAGTAACTTACTCTAAAAAAAAGTTCTATACTTTATATAGCTTTCCCAAATTTCGTAAACAACATGTACATATGTACTCGGTACTCTTTATGGATGATTGATCCAAGAACTTGATCTCGTGTTGGCATTAAAGATTTATTTTATGTGGCATACAATTACCAAATTTAACGAGAAAGTTAACTAGGTTAGTGTCAAAGAACATAACTTGAAAGAGCTTTTAAGCATAAAGGATGTTTTCTGTCATTAAGTTTGCCAAATGACGTCTATTTACATTTTAAGTTATGATGTTTTTATTATTTTTTTAAATTTATTTTTAAGGGTTTTTGTGTGGTCACATATCCTTTTCACACTTCTTATTTTTGTCTCTATTTATATTTTTATCCTCAAAATAATAGTATGATAGGTTAAACTCGAAAACCTTTCTATTTCATTAAAAGTTTTATTTAAAGAAAATTATTTAGTAAAATATTGATGAGAAATTGGTTAAATTTTATTTTTCAAAAAACAAATGAGTTCAATCATTAAAAAAAAAGACTATGTTCGCTCGAAAT
Source organism: Bidens hawaiensis (assembly GCF_021521415.1). Lineage (NCBI taxonomy): Eukaryota > Viridiplantae > Streptophyta > Magnoliopsida > Asterales > Asteraceae > Bidens > Bidens hawaiensis. Next base: position 10,920 of record NW_027502319.1, on the reverse strand, counting down.
TATCATGTTATATGTTCGGTATAAAACACAAAATGAATGGTGTCTTAATCTGTGAAGTAGTGCTTGCTTATTTTATACAATTCCTTGATGATTTTCCTCACTCGCCCGATATTTCCGTATAAAATTAATTAAAAACTCTTGAAAAGTATATTATTCAAATCTTAATATATAAAAACCAAGACTTTAAAATATCTATGATTGCTTCCCATCTCCTCTCTAGTCATCAGATTGTTTTATTTATAAATGAAGGTTTTTCACGTATTTGATCCGAATTTACGGGTATAGGTTTCATCAAACCCAAATAACCCTTAAACGGATTATAACATCTTATTAAACTCATCTCCTCTCTAGCCACCAGATTGTTTTATTTATAGATGAAGATTTTTCATGCATTTGATCCGAATTCACTGGTAAAGGTTTCATCAAACCTTTACCAGGTTATAACATCTTAATAAATTAAAAATTAAACTCACCAATATTTAATGTGAAAATCATATAAATAAAAATATACTAAATATTAATATTTGTTTTCTAAATATTATTTATAATTGGGATATTAGTTTTTAATACTTTCAACTTTCACCTAATGGTGGATAACACTTCCATCTTTTGATTTGTTCCACAACTCCCAACTTTCACCCTATTTGTTTCTTACACTCCTGAACTTAACAAACCCTAACTCCGTTAATTTTCTTGCTGATGTTGATTTTTTTTATTATGAAGAAGTAGGTTTTGGGTCCCACGCCACCTTATTTCTTCAACATAAAACCTCAACAACCTCCATTTCCGACAACTTCATTTTTCTGACGAATTCGGTTTTTCATTGACCTCGTTTTTCTGACAACGGAAATAGTGTAGAAAGACGACAGAGATCATGGAGATTGTGCATCAGTGGAGAGACGATGAAGATGGTGCTCGCTGAAAACCTGCAATTCGTTTTTCGACAAGCAGACGATTTTGGAAGGTGTTTGGGTGCGACACTGGTGGCGGCGGCTCGAGGGTGGAGGTTATGGTTGTTGTGGTGGTGGGCGGTGAAATGATGGATATGTGCTCATCGGAAACCTTCAACTCATGTTTCCGGCTAGCAAAGGATTCTGACGACGCTGATATGACCGTAGGTGGAGATTGTGGTTGCTTTTGGCGGTGGGATGGTGGCGGTGAACGGAGGAATGGTGGCAGGTTTTTGAGATATAGGATTTTGAATTGTTGAAAGTGGATAAAGATGTAATATGTTGAAGAAAGAAGATGGTGTGAGACCCACAGCCTACTTTTTATTAATAAAAATTCCATGTTAGTAAAAAAACTAACAAAATTAGGGTTCGTTAAGTTTGGGAGTGCCAGAAAAAATAGGATGAAAGGTGAGAGTGGTGGGTAACAAATTGAAATTTAGGAGTGTTATCGGTCAAAGCAGGTGAAAGTTAGAAGTATAAAAACCAATATCCCTTTATAATTAAGAAACAATTTTATAGTAAAAAAAAATAACCGGGTCATGACCAAACCAATTAGCTTTTAACCGGGTTATAACATCTGGTTTATTTATGAAACCTTTTCATTTTCAAACTATAAATATATTATTAACTTCTTTACAATAAATAAAAATAAAATCTAAAAAATATAAAAATATTATAAACGAATAATATAAACATCCCATATAATACGAGTGATAAAACTCAGTTTCCTGGTATTTTCAAATGCGTGTTTGTGATTATTTTTATTTTTTCATGATATTAAATTTAATATTTATCAAATATTTTATTATGATTATTTTCAAATATCCTGAATACCACACTAAATACTACACTAGTCTAATATATTATTTTATATTTTATCGTTTACTATTATATTATTTTCTGGATCTGAAGATCTCGTTGGAAACAGAATCTCTATTTTTAGGGATAGAATTAAGACTTGTCTAAATTCTACCTTTTTCAAACCATACTTAAGGGTCTGTATGGTATGAGGTAATGGAATGGACGACGGAATGGAATGGACGTGGTAATGGAATGGACAAAGGAATGGAATGGGTTCTTACCATTCCAATGAAATGTTTGGTTACCACATGGGAATGAAATGAATCATTACTTTGCATTGTTTGGTAGGTAGGAAAAAAAGAAAAAATAAAATTAAAATGGTAGTGAGTGGTGGTGGTGGTGGGAGGTAGGTGGCGGCCGTGGCATTGGTGGACGGTGATGGTGGTTGGCGGTGGCGGGTGGTGGTGGGCAACAAGAGATAATGGTGGTTGGGGGTGGGTGGGTGGTGGCGGTAATGGTGGAGGTGGTGGTGGGCAGCGGTGACGATGGGTGGCGGGTGTGATGGTGGGGCGATGGTTTGAATGCGGCGGGCGGCTGGCGGTGTTGGGTGGCTGGCACTAATGGCGATGGTTGGTGGAGGTGGGTGGTGGCGGCGGTGGACGCCGATGGTGGTGATTGGTGGCAGTGGCGGCGGTGGTGGGCTGTGGTGACGGTGGGCGACAGATGTAATGGTGGGGCGATGGTTGATATATGCAGAGGGGCGGCTGGCGGTGTTGGGTGGCTGGCACTGATGGCGATGGTTGGTGGAGGTGGTGGACGACGATGGTGGTGGTTGGTGGCAGTGGCGGCGGTGATTGGTGGTGGTGGTGGTGGGAGGGTGGTGGAGGTGATATAGGTTGAAGGAGGGAATAGAATGAAAAAAAAAACATGGGGTATGGATGGAATGAAATTGGGGTATTTTAAAGGGAATTGAATGGACTAGGTAATGAGTTATTCCATTTCTTTGATCAACCAAACACACTTTTCTCCATTCCCTCACAATGGGTCATTCCATTCCTTCCTCTATTCCTGTATACCAAACGCTACCTAATAGCTTTGGTAATTTGTAGGATTTAATGGGTATGGTTGTTGTTGCTATTGATATTGAATTGTTATATATAACAAATAAGAAGTTTGGTGTCACTGGACCACGATTGGTCCACTTGGCAAGCTATGATTGGGACATATAACTTATATCATCTTTTTTGTTTTGTTTTTTTTTCTTTTAATAATTAAATGGTTATTCGTGCTGTTTAACTATTGAGGACCGACAACACTCGGGTTTTACCGACTCATTGCCGCAACACCTAGGACGACAAAGCTCTGGTTTAACTGGCATTTTTGTTTTAATTCCGGTACCATATTGAACGTAACTAAAACCGCCTGAATTCGCGTCGACTCACCGCCGAACGCCCACGATCGACAACGCTCGGGCGTTACCAACATCTGGGTTTTGCCGATTCACCGTCCCAACGTCCGACATCGACAACGCTCAGGTTTTATCAACGTCTGGGTTTTACCGACCGAATAAACGTCGTTCTAAATATTTTAGTTGTTTATAAGTTAAGTTGAAGAACTTATTTCTTATGTTTTAATGCTTGGGTTTTACCAACGTTGCTGATACCAAATACGTCGACTAACTGTCGTAACACAACTGGTACATAAACAGAGCTGATCTGGTACGGCGCAACGCGTCGGATTAAAAAACTAGTTTAATGTAATGACAAACACATTTACCTCCTTAACTTATTGTTGTAAGCAACCTTAGCCTAATGGACATGCTTACTCTCTGTTTACAATGGAACAACAATTATTGTAACTAAAACACCGCTCTAATATGGTGAATATAGTTTTCAGAGATGGCAAAGACAAGTGGTTATAGGAGTGAGCCGATCGATTCAGGAGTATTTATAGTCAAAGACGTGTTTGTAGTGGACATTCTGAAACTTTTATCTATGGGGACAAAATAGAATCTCTCACATTTTGGGAATTTCCCTATAATTTAATTTGTGTAAAAAAATTTGTATAAAAAATAAGGTTAAAATGTTTCAAGTGAGTCTAAAAACCACAACCTTTTGGTTAAAAGTTATAACCCTTTGTCACTAAACCAAGCTAGTAGTTATTTAATAAATTTTAAACATTAAATATACATATTTTTTTCATATATATATTATATATATATATATATATATATATATATATATATATAAATTAGGTCTAGCGGAAGTGTCAGGCTAGGGTCCGTCGACCACCCTGTTAGAATTCTAACAACGAACATATTTATTGTTTCCAATTAACTAATTGATGTATGTCGCATAAAGTAAATCTTTAATGCCAACACGGTACCAAGTTCGTGAATCAATCATCCGCAAAGAGTATCGAGTACATACGTGCATGTTGTTTATAAATTTGAAAAGCTATATAAATAACTTTTATTAGAGCAAATTGCTAAAATCGTCTCCCTAACATTTGGTCATTTTTGTCACTTTCATCCATAAGGTTTCTTTCTTTCTATTTATTTATTTTGCATCTAGAACATTATGGTTTAACAAGACTTATCATTTCCATTCAAATCGCTAACCTCATCTATTTTTTAATGTTAATTCAGTAGTAAAAGGATTTTTTAATTTTGTTTATTATTTCATGCCACCTCACCAACTGAAAAATATTGGCACATGAGATGGTTCTGCTATCACATATTCACATCATCTTTTGTGCGCTCTCTACGAGAGTACAACACATGGTCTCGTGTGCACATTGAATTTAAAGGCGGCGACTTTAACCAATCCATAGTAAAGGAGTTCACGTAAATTGAAATAAACAGTATTTACTATTGTGTAGATATAAATACATGAAAAGTTATTTACAACAATGTCTAAATATTTAACGTAATCTATCTCGATACATGCGTCTCAAATGATTCCAATTCCACCCGAGCAACACCATTCTCCATCATAGACCTCCGAACCCTATCACCAAGCTCCGCCGCCCTTTTCCTCATCTCTACTCCTTCATCCGACACTATCAACCTCGTAACCACCTCTTTAACAACCTTCGAACTCACCAACTCATTCCTTTGCGTCCAATTCCTCACATACATCCCAACATTCAATACTTTCGTTAACAAGATAGCATTGCGTGGCTGATCCGAATGCATTGGCCATGCTGCCACGGGTACACCCATGGTCATACTCGATTACTCTCCATGCATGAGTTCCACCCACAATGACTCATAAACCCACCAGTGGCCCGGTGGCCTAGGATCTCCAATTGTGGGACCCAGTCCACCACCACCAACCCATTCTCTCCCACCCGCTCTTTAAACTCGTTCGGAAGCTCAATCTTTCGTACCTCACTGTCAAATATATCTCCTTTATCAGCGTCTCTCAACACCCAAATGAATTTTTGTTTGCTTTCCTCCAAACCTAAAGCGATTTCTTGAATTTGTTCGTTGCTAATTGATGTTGTCATCCCGAATGAAATGTAAAGAACCGAGTCGGGTACTTGTTTTTCAAGCCAGTCAAATAGTTTGTGATTTTTATGATAAGTTGAGCCATTGGTGATCTCAACCGGGTTGAAAGGACCAAGAGGCCAAAGTTTTTGTCCATCTCGATAATCGACTTGTTCAATTAAATCAATGTATTTACCTTCAATAACCCTACTTGCGTCAAAAATTGTACCTGCAAGTTAACTTTACTCATCAGATCAATACAGTCGAATGGCTTAGAACACAAGCAGCCAAGCTTGGATAGTTTGTAAAATGTTCGTAAAAAGTATGCTCAAAGTAGGCTTGTAGAAAAACCTAGTCAGCTTGTTTCGAATGGTTTACAAACCAAGACAAGCTCGACTCGACTCGTTTACATATCGAGCCAGCTCAGCTTAAATTACTTTATTTTTAATTTACTGTAGTATACGTTAGTGGAGAGGGTTATGTCATCTCGTAAAAACAATATATCATTTTTTGACTTTATGTCCTAAGTTTAGTTGAATACTCAATGTTAGTTATATGTTAATTGTTGTCCACTTGTCAATACTAGGTTTAGATATGTTTAAATAGTTTTTCGCTTCAAGCTCATTTAAAAAAAAGTTTGAAAAAAAAAAAATACTCCCTCCGTCCCATGATAAGTGTCATAGTTTGACTTTACAAGTCTTTCTTTTGCAACATTGACCTAAATTTTTTTGTTCACATCATATAATACTTGATGAAAATTATATCAATATAAAATACACTTAAAACCCAATCCATTCATATATTTTACATCAAGTATTATATAGCACAAACAAAAATATTGCCGGTCAAAGTTAAACAAGAAATACTTGAAAAATCAAACTAGAACACTTATAATGGGAAAAAGAGAGTAAAAATCAACTCTTTGAAAAAGGTTTTAAAAAAATGAAAATTTGCTTGTTTACAAACCAAACCAAGCTAGCTCAGATCAATTTATTTACAAAGCAAGCCAAACATAAGTAGACCTTTAATTGCTTAGCTCGTAAATAACCCTACTTATGATTACGGATTACCACGACTAAAATTCTATAATCTTATATACCAGATGAAAAGTTCTTGCATGATACATCTATGGTAGCAAAGAATTGGAATGCTTCAATCGAGTAACAATCATCATTACTTGGAAGCTCTTTTAATATTGCTGCGAGTTCGTCATCGAGAGATGCCCGGCTAGCGGCCTTGTGGTGGTACCAAAACCCCACAAAAGCCGAAGAGCACGAGAACATATAAGCTTCAACGTTGTTACGTATAAAATAACATCTTGAACAACCGGTCCCATAAGATAATCAAAAATAACTATCACCCGTTTAACCGACGCCAAAAGTGTTGAAAGTAAGTCGTTAAAGGGTTTGCGGAGATGCATGGCGGATTGGAAAGCTGGGATGAGTTGTGTGGGGAACTGTAACACCCCGACCAAAGGCGGATTATACATCGGGGCGCCACATATTGTTTCATTACTCGTGATACTATTGGGTGCCAATATTTAATAAATACATTCATTCGCGCACGCGCAGAGTAAACACAGATAACATAAATCATCATAAATCAATATATTATAAATCATAATATTCGAACAGCAATAACTTGTCTTGATACATTTTAATCTAGGTCCAAAATAAAGAAAACTTCCTATGTGTCCACAAGCTCCAAAACAGCTACTGCAAACCTGAACATGTGTTAAAATAAACGTCAAACACTTGCGTGTTGGTGAGAAATCAAGTTTAATACAATACATAGATAACCATAAATCTGCGCGCAACATGTGTATGTCTGGTTTTCAACAAGGGTGTAATCTGATCGGGACCAACTCTAAGATTCATAAGACTGCCAGTGCTCACAATTGAGCTCACAAACAAGACAAACTGTGCATGTGTAAACAAAAGAGAAAATCATAAACGATAGTTCTCCCGTGTTCATCTAATGGTACCATGAAAACTGCGGAATAGACCGACAAGACGGTTAATGATCCACACATACAAATAAACAGCCAAGTCTACGTCCTCAACACATGGGATACTGCGCGACTAAAGTTCATAAACAGTTTAAGACTCTAAGTTTGTATGAACACATGAACATCCCAAAACATTAAAAGCAAAAAGGGATTAGGTACGAGATTACTCACTTGATAAACGATGCGGTGTAAGATAAAGCAAGAACCAACTTTAAACAAGCACAAGTTAACCTATAAATAAGATTATTGTTTTAATGATTGGTTTTAATTCTTGATTATAAGTTAGCATAATTAATAGGTAAGTTATTATATATAATATATATATATTACCGGAAAAGCAGGGCAAAACAGGGAGGAAGACGGAGGCAGAGAGGGAGGCGGCAGAGAGAGCAAGGGGCAAGAGAACAGGAGAGATTAAGTGTTTTGTGTGTGTAGTGTTAGGAAAAATAATACTATTATTTATAGAGAAACCCTAGGGAACACAATCCCTAGAAAAAGGGAAAGGATCTTTAACAGGATCAAGCAAAAGATATCAAAAAGCATAAGAATCCAAAAGCAAAAGATATGGAAAGATATGGCAGCTGCAGAGGCAAGATAAAGCTGACAGGGAACAGTAAAAAGCATGGGCGGGTCAGATAAAGGTACTGGTCAAGCATGGAAAAAGCAGATCTCCAAAGATAATGTCAGTCACTTTTTCTGCCAACCAATGGGGTTGGTGCGCATGCTGCGCCAAAAGTGGCTTTTCAGACATAAAGCAGATTAGGTCAACAGCTCAAAAGATAAGACAACACAAAAGCAAACGGCTAGATTAAACAGAAGAAAACTCAAAGGGTTTAGCGCGAGAAGGCTCGAGCGCGAAGGCAGACACAAAAGGTCAAGAGAGCGCGAGCGCGAAGGCAGACAGAACCAACCTTAACGCATCGCGGAAAGAACTAAATTTCTAAGCGCGCCGCGGGAAGAATCACATTTCTTAGCGCGCCGCGGGAGGAACTAAAATTCCTAGCGCGCCGCGGGAAGAACTATAATTCTTCGCGCGTCGAGGGATGAACTACGATCCTTAGCGCGCTGCGAGAAGAACTACAAATCCTTAGCGCGTCGCGGGAAGAACTACCGTCCTTCGCGCGCTGCGAGAAGAATTACAATTCTTAGCGCGCTGCGAGAAGAGTTCGTCTCGCGTATCGCTGAAACAGGTGGTCTTCACGCAGGATTCCTTGTAAGGGGTCTGGCGCGTGGAGCAGCGCAGACAACCTTAGGCGGGAAGGAACAAAGGACAAGCAAAGAGTTAGAAGAAAAAGAGGGAAACAAGGCGTAAGGGCGGGACGGCGACAAGAGGGAAAAGAAGGCGGAAAGAGAGAAGAAGAGGGACGGGACGGCGGAAGGAAAAAGAGAGAAAGAGGCGGGAAGGAAAATATATATTATTATTAAAAGTAAAATATAAGTATAAATAAATATTAAATCATAAAAGAAAGAGATCGGATAAGAGAAACGGGTACCTGGGTCGGGTCGGATCAGGGCAGATGTTACAGGAACTTGGTGGTGGCGGTGGGGTCTGGTGGTGGTGAGGGGAAGTGAGGGGTGGGGTGGTGGTGGAAATGGATATCGGTGGAGAGTGAAAGTGGGATTCGGGTGTTCGCTTGGCGGCCGTGGGCGGTGGTGGTGGTGATGGCGTGGACGGGGATGTTGTAGGCGGAGATGAGGCGGGAGAGGTGGAGGAGCTGGTTGAGATGGCCTTGTGCCGGAAAAGGAACGACGACTACTGCTATGTTGACCATGGTGTTAGAAATGGACAAATGGTAGTGTGATCAGGTGGAAATTGTGGTTGAATACTTGAATATAAGGAAGTCATACGTTTATTTCAATGATGCAATTATGACTTTTCAACTTAGTTAATTTTTTGTATTAAACTAATGGTAATCGTAAAACTTTATAATAATAATAATAATAATAATAATAATAATAGGTCGGAGTTAAGAGTCAAGGAGCACAAGGTTTAATGTTAATTGTCATTTACAAAAAATATTTTATATAATTCGTTACTTGTTAAGGCGTAATGACCTTTTTCTTTCAGCTCAACTAAGGTATTTAAGTATTTTGTAAAGAGCTGAATTGGAAACACGAATTATTGGCAAACACCCAAAACGTTTATTGTATTAAGAAACTTACTCAAAACTTAATTACAATAATGAAACCCTACACGGTTTATATAGACCAAACCTAGACACGTTTGAGTCTAACTAGGATTCCAAAACAATAGGTAAATCAATTAAAATAAACCTAACCTAAACCAACATGTATTAGGAAGTATTAGGATTCATATATAACTTATGTCTTGCTCGCCAAGTTACTTGCCTTACACTCCAAGGATTTGATTAGAAATTGCCAACACTTTGGACCGACTCTGGGATTGATTCTACTTAATTATATTTCTAATTGGTTTATACATTGAATAAAATTTGCAACATGGTTTAAATCCTTATTTAGAATAATTAAAATACTTCAACGTAAAACCACAAAAAAGTCAGGCTGAACACGTGCCATTTTTGCATTGTTTCCCATCTTTTATTATAATGAAGCCATATTTCTTTGCGTAAGCTTGACAAAAAAAAAAAAAAAAAAAAAAAACATGATCCATACACTATGCTTGTTCTTGTTTAAATCATACCTTCAACAAGCTTATATGAGTTGGAAACATATGGTATTATATTTATAAGTATAAAACTTTTTACCAAATGACCAGGTACACACGCTCTATGCAAAATGCAAATTGTAATATCACGTGTATTGTAGAAACTTAAGATAAGGACGAAAGTTATAATAACACATGTTTATTGTGAAAGAAACATGCATCTTGTTGGAATCACACATGTTTTAGGACTAGATATTATATATCTACAAAACTGAAAAAGATATGCCGCATTATATCACCGGCAGGTACAACTTAATACCCTTAACGCATACTCTCCGCTTCATATTTAGGTTGTTAAAAAAGAGTGTGTGGTGTGACTAAAATGAAAAGTCTATTTCAACGGGTTCACGATGAATTCAAAGGCGGCTGCTTTAATCAACCCATACCAAAGTAGTTCACATATATTGACAAACAAATTTTTTAAAAATACATAATTATTGTGTAGAAATAAGTTGAAGTAGTTTACATCAAAATATCCAAAACATTTAACGCAATCTATCTTGAGACATGTGCCACAAATGAATCCAACTCCACCCTCGCAACCCCACCATCCATCATAGACCGCCTTACACTACCACCAAGCTCCGCCGCCCGTTTCCTCATCTCCACCCCTTCATCCGACACCATCAACCTTGCAACCACCTCTTTAACAACCTTCGAACTCACTAACTCTTTCCTTTGTGTCCAATCCCTCACATACATTCCAACGTTCAAAATATTCGTTATTAACATTACGTTGTGAGGCTGATCTGAATGCATCGGCCATGCAGCTATAGGCACACCCATGGTCATACTCTCCATGCACGAGTTCCACCCACAATGACTCATAAACCCTCCAGTAGCCCGGTGGCCTAGGATCTCCAGTTGCGGGACCCAGTCCACCATAACTAACCCATTCTCCCCCACTCGCTCTTCAAACTGATCCGGAAGCTCAATCTTCCAGATCTTACTTTCAAAGATGTCGCCATTATCGGCATCTCTTAAC